>NW_020291129.1:320498-461296 GCF_003184625.1 Aspergillus neoniger CBS 115656
AAGAGAACGATGCACCCATGGTTTCAGCGCCTATTGATAAGGATGAATGTGGGCCTGCGAGCCCACCCCGGGCAGAAGTCCACGATGTTCCAGTGCTCTCAGCACCAGCCGATAAAACCGAAACCGTGCCCGCGAGCCCGATCCGCGTGGAGGTGAACGATATACCGGTGGTCTCAGACGAACTTGAGCCCGCAAGCCCACTGCAAGAGGCAGTCCTCGATACACCAGCGGAAAAGGATGAACCTGAGCCTGCCAGCCCGATTCGAGAAGATATAAATGATGTACCGGTGGTTTCAGCGCCTGTTGATAATGGTCTACCTGAGCCTGCGAGCCCACTCCAGGAAGAAGTCCACAATGCACCGGTAATTTCCGACCCAGTGGATAACGATAAACCTGAACCCGTGAGCCCGATACACGAAGTCAATCCGGCGACAAAGCTCTCGGCGCCCCTGGTAAAGGAAGCCACACCTGCCTACTTAACCTACGAGGAGAACAGTGATGCACTAGTGCCCCCAGCACTTATGAGTAAGAAGAAGTCTGAACCTGCAAGCCCAATCCAGGAGGAAATCAATGGTGCACCGGTTGCCTCAGCGTCTTTTTGTAAAGATGAACCTGAGCTTGTGAGCCCAGTCCAGGAAGAAGTTCACACTGCACCGGTGCTCAATGCACCTGCAGGTATGAGTGGTCTTGATGCTACGAGCCCGAACCAAGATAAAGCCAATGGAGCGCCGGATTTCTCGACTCTTTTGGAAAATGAAGAGGCCAAGCCTGCGATCCCAGTCCGAGAAAGGAGCATTTATGAGCCTGAGCATTTAGCTCTTGCGGATGGCGAGAAATCTGAGGCTACAAACCTAGCTCTCGAGAGCCCTGACGCCTCAGGACTGCCAGGACAGGCGGAAGAGGCAACACTCGAAGTTACAAGCCCGATCTTGGAAAGGAAAACTTATGTACCACCGTCACCGGTCCATATGCATACCATAGAGACTGAAGCTACAAGCCCGGTTTACGACGAGACTGATGAGGCCCAGGAGATGTCGGCCAGTGAGGACGAGAATAGGCCTCCATCGTCAATATTTGGGGTGGACGAGCCCCCATCGGCCTCTTTGGATGCGCACGTTCCCGAGCCCATGGTTTCTGCCGCAGAAGAGAAGAATGGTGTTTTGAGCCCCCCTTCGCCAAAAGCAGAAGAACCCGAAACCAGAAATCCAGCTCCTGAGGCGGGTGATGCAGTACCGAACTCTCCATCAGACCTTTCGGTTGCACACGAGCCAGCACCTGCACGCCCAACCTCGGTCGACAACATTGGTACTGTGAAGTCTCCATCATTGGATGCAGAGTTCGAGCTTCCCAACTCTACGTCAGAAGTACCCGAGGCGATCCCGAAATCTCCAGCATCTACTTTGGACGCACAGAGGTCAGAAGCACCCGTCTCACCCATTGGCAGTCCTGCGGGAGCCTCCGGCGGCTGGCCCCTTCCTAATACTGAAGTCAAATCCAATGACGAACCGCAAGCGAGCCCGAGTCAGCTTGACACGCCAGCAACAAGCAAGCCGACTGAATTCAAGAGGAGCATCCCTCGTTTGATAGAGAGAGAGACCCCGCAGAAGCCCGATGACACAAGCCCTAAACCCTCAACAGTGTTGGATCAAACTGCTACCAATATCCGAGAGAATGCCAGCGCATACTTCAAGAGTATACGAAGCTCACTCTCGGCAAAGCCTCCCTTGCCACCGAAAACAGCCCCACTGCCAGCAACACCTGTTTCTAACCAGACACGGGCTTCGCCAACTCACTTTTCTTCACCCTCTCCTTCGCCTTGGAGGGCAAGCTTCAAGGACAACCAGAGTTATACTCATCCAACACAACAGAGGTCCGCGTCCTCACTCTTTTCCACCATAGGTTCACGCAACTCGTCGCCACGGGATAAAGCTTTGCCTTCTCCTCCGGTTCCTCCTAAGGGGTCCAGGGCCTCTGTTGACCGCTTCTCCTCGAGATCTTCAACCTCTCTTGTACCTCAGGCCGATGAATCTTGGGAAGCCATATCTGATTTCTTCAAGACCTTCCCGAAATCGAGCGACCGTGTCAACATCGATACGCAGTTGATGCTAGCAGATAAGAGCGACAATGCCAAGATCAGGACTTTGAAGAGACAGTTGTGGGAGATTACAGGAGATGGAAAGAAGCAGGATCTTCCTGTCAACCAGGAATACATCTTATATGAAGGAAGCATGTACCTCTGCGTGCATCTTTTTGAGGCTGATGGCACTGTACGCTCTGAAGTGCACCTCTGGTGTGGTGATGATGTCCCCGACTCCGCAGTCGATGATGCGCAGGCTTTCTCTCGCAAAGTCGCCAAGGATAATGGGTCCAAGCTGGAGATTATCAAGCAGGGCAAGGAACCCGCTCGGTTCATTCAAGCTTTGGGGGGCATTCTCATTACTCGCCGCGGCTTGAGTTCTCGCTCTAGCTCCTCCGCCATCTTCATGCTCTGCGGGCGCAAGCATTTGGGTCAGATGGTCTTCGATGAAGTCAGCTTCTCGCCAAGCAATCTGAGCTCCGGCTACCCCTTTGTGATCTCTGCGATGTTCGGCAAGCTCTTTCTCTGGAAGGGCAAGGGCAGCTCCGCCGAAGAGATTGGTGCTGCGCGCCTGATTGGCATGGACCTTGGGCTAACCGGTGAATTTGAGGAAGTGGCTGAGGGTGAGGAGCCAGAGAGCTTCTTCGAAGTCTTCCCCCACTGGGAACGAGACACAGGTGATACCAGCACCGACTACTGGCGTGTGAAACCCAACCACGAGCGATATCGGTCGCGGCTTTTCCGTATCGACCACGAGCTCGGCCAACGTTCAGGGTTCTGGCTGCGTCGCTCAGGCTCGCCTTCTCCGGTTATCCGGCCCAATGACACTGTCCAGGAAATCGAGCCATTCTGCCTCAAGGACATTACTGCCAAGGGAGTCTATGTTCTTGATACCTTTTTCGAGATCTATGTGTATGTGCCCGTTTCCTGTTCTCACCGCCCGACTGCTAACATTCTTCCCTTGATTAGGATCGTGGGCGACCAAGCTTCCAACCGACCCGCCGAGTTCGCATCTGCGGTGGTCCTTGCGCATGAATATGGAATTCTCACCGCATCGCTTCAAGACCGACCCTTCATTCCGAAGAGCTTTGTCGCCCTCGGAGGAGTTCCGGAGTCTTGTAGCACTGCGTTCCGAAAGTGGATCCCGGGCTATCCTTCGCAACGCCTTCCTCAGGTGTTTCCCCTCAATGCGGCTATCGAAGCGATTCGGTCCGCTTGATCTTCTTTTCTCTCGGCTTTTCATTTCTTTCTGGGAGGTGTCCTTTCTCCTTGTGGTATACTTTTTCCTTCTTCTGGTTTCTAGCTGTGCATAGCGATTTCGCGGGTTTTTTCATGTGCATATACTAGCTCGGCTGGGTCTATCTGTACAGAATTGGGGACTGAGATGGCATGGGATGGGAAAGTGGAAACATTGCTTTTTGAATTTCCAAGGAGCCTATATGGCGGGGTGTGTATCTGGCAGTCATTTTGTGCATATCTACATGACTGTGTGCTGGGAGTTACGGTTGCTGTTCACTTATTCTACATTTTCCTTCTTCGCTTCGATGAAGATATTGGCACTGATTCCGTGTACGATACATAATGCCTCAATATAGAAAGACTTCTACTTTACTAAGACAGGAGGTGAGATGAGACCCGAAGCCGGACCTCGCCGCCAACCGTCATCCAGTCTGGCTGCTCTAGTCTTTTCTTATCAATTGCTAAGACTACTAATTACTGGCATTCTTTATAAGAGGGGAAAAAAGAGAATCATAATAAGGAGGTTTGGCGAAAATTGTAAACTGGACTGGACAGACACTTTCTCCTTTGCAGCAGGTCAGCTGGAATAAGGCAACTCGGGAATTTCTATTGGTTGACCCTAAGTGACTGTAGTATACTACGTTATTGCCTCAATCATTGTTCTAACAAGATATCCCCTTCCCTTTTCCGTCTTATTGCATACATAGAAAGAAGAACCATCGATCTTCGTATCCATACCTGACCTGTCTACTTGCTCGTTGAGAGAAATATTTGTATGAGATCTTTTTTGTGATTAGCCGCCTCTGTTTGCTTATTCCGGGGTTCTCAGCTGGACTTCTGACGAGTAGTAGCCGATTTGACTCGAGATCACTCCGGTTTTCGCATATTTGTTGTTGTCCCCTTGGTCACGGGTCTCGGAGTTATGGCACTCCGTGTCGACGAGCATCGGTCGATGTCCGGAAGGAAGTGTATTCGTCTTCTTGATCTGCAAGATGTGGAAAAGAATGCACATCTCTCCCTCGGTTTGGCTGCCTCTACTCCGTAGGTTGGCCAGTGTTTTCTGAAGCTCTCAAGAGAAACATCTGGTGGGCAGAGTTGGTCGAAATACTACATACATAGCTGGTATATCGTCACGGAGTTTTGTCGGTGGAAATGATCAAATTGAAAGAAAAAGAAAAAAAATTAACCCTGTGGCCTTCGTGGCAGCCACGAGTGGGAAACAGAGCGTCGGCACGTATACGTACGTACGTACGTATGTACCATTACCCATTGGGTAGTTTGACAATTCAGCATTTCTGCGCGATCATGCTCTTCGGGGCCGAGGAGAGGTGTTGCCTGCCTGTCCCGAAGAACCACAGTTATTATCCCAGCATCAGCACATCAGCACTAAGTACTACTGTACCGCGGTGTGTATTGTAGAGGACCAACCAGAATCCGCCCGGGCTCTTTGCCATATGGGAAGGGCTCACTCACTTACTCAATCCCTGGCGCTCACTCAGGTTTAGGGGGAAAAAAACCAAGGAATTTCCATTCTTAGATCGTCCATTGGCTTGGCTGGTTTTCCATGGATTGAATGAAATTGAAAATGTAAACAGAGATCATGCTAGGTTATGTCATGCAATGCAGGTGATGCCAGGATTTGCCTGGGCATGCGGCAGGAGATTTGGGATGTATAGACTTGATGGAGAAGTTTCTCACCGGCTTTTGTGTTGCGCGCTCTATCAAGTTTCTCTCTTTGATTTTGCCTCCCAGTTGAAGTTATGTGTCCGTTATTCGGTGTTGTTGTCGGTGTGTCTGTGTCATCAGGAGGATCGTCATGGGACCATATGGACGCTGTGCCATCGGGATGGGGAGACAAATATCTGGTGGAAGGGCAGAAGTAATGGCACAACGACTCCCATGGTCATAACAATAACAATAATGATAACAACCAAGGAATGGCGGGAAGAATGAATGAAGCACAAACGAACGAGTCGCACTGAAAAGTCATCAAGAACGGACGGGGGAAATAGGGAAAGAACGTAAAGTCACGTTGCCGTGATTGGCTCCATTTGGCAAGAGGCCGGGCATCAATCCGTCACTTCTTTCCTGTTCGGTTGCTTCTTTTCCGTGCTTCGTTCCATCCGCAATTTCTCGTCTTCCAATCCCGATTTCTCTCTCTCTCTCTCTCTCTCTCTCTCTCTATCCTCCCGTCTTCGGTCCAACTTATGACATCTTTACGATTATTTTCCATTCTTACTGATGTTTACTGCCTAAATCCCGGACGATGCCCAGGCTTGATCGACGGGATGCTCGCAAACTGAGATTAACCTTCAGCAGGGGTGACAGTCAAGGATGACCTATCCTGAATGCCCCGCGCATTGCCTGCGCCACAGTTATCCCCAGGACGTTCCTGATGTTTGGATTCAACAATTCTTGACGGAAGTTTATTTTCAGTAGGGCAAATTGGAGGGGTCAAGGTTAAGCAGACGGAGAAATCCACCATAACCACCACCACCATAACCCCTCCGTTCAGGTCCAAGGCCCTGCAGGTGAGCGGATCTTTTCTTTCCCTGCAAGTCGCCCGTGCGGTTTGACTTGCGCTCACGCAGGATCCTCGGACCCCCTCAACTCAACGCGGGTGAAAGAGGGGAAATCACATCAATGATCCTCCTGCCTTGCTCTTAGTCCTCCTGCTAAAACTCTTGAGGGTGTTATCGGATCCCCTGTGGCCCGGGCTTGCCTGATCTCGTATCAACACTCTGAGGCAGGCAACTCCCTTGACACAATGTGTGGCCCGAAGGTGACAACAATCAGAAATACTGCAAGAAAATAGTGGAAGCAACATTTTTAATCAAATGTAATTCGAATATATCCATGTCCATGCCATGTTTCTTTCTTTCTCCCGCTCCCTTTTCGGTAGCTGGACTTCAGTTACGTTTCCGATACAGGTCAACATGCACGGATACTTTTTTTTTTTTTTTCTATTCCCTCTCTGACGGACCCGAGCTCGTGCAGAGATGCAATAAGCGCACGCCGTGCAACCCCTCTGCACCTTGCAAGTCAACTGCAGCCTGATGCGCTGACGCTTACTCAATGTTTATTACACTTCTGTCACCAACAATGCCATTGCACGCATCCTTCCAGTGACCAGGGGCGGGGCATCCATTCAATAGATTGGCATCCCAATTTCTCCTTATTTTCTTTATTATTATCTTTCAGGTGATCTTTTGACAGGGCTCATTATCGTGCCGCTATCATTTTCGGCATGACAGCAACGCCACACACCATGAATGGCCTTGCTGATATGACGGGAGTGGACCTTAGCAATACTTAGACCCCCGGACCCTGTTTTAGACCGACTACTTACAATACTGCGCTTACAAAGCTCAGAATGATTTACTAGCTCTGCCGATGAACAAAAGCATTATGCGGCTTTTCTTGACTGGATGGAGGCCACCCGACTTTGCCGCGCTCATTTTCTCTTGACATTATTATTTTTAAGTGTGCTGCACGTCTCTTGCTTACTACTAGACCGAGTCAAGCAGAACATGCCTGTGCAGGTGATTGCCCGAAAACCTGCGGGAAAAGGGGAAAAAGAAGAAAAAAATTAGTCAACGCAGAAAAAGTGGAAAGGGGAAGAGAGAGAAAAAAAAAGGTTAGATTTGAAAAGAAAAAGCAAGTGACAGCCCACACCATTGGGCCAACGCCGACTCATCGCCCTTGGCGTAACGCTGAACTCAGCGAAAAGCACGCGCTCGTCGATTGCATGGGCGGTAGTCAGAGTGTTAGTGAGCCGGTCATCCGTGTGCCAATGGCAGCTGGCAAATCATTCGATACGCGCCTGCCAGACAGACCTGTGGTATCAATGTTTCCCTCATCGGCCCCGAGCTCTGCCTGAGACTGCAGCCCCAGTCCTCCTGTGCTATGGCCATGTCTCACCCAGCAGCACTGACAAGAGAAAAAACAAGAGGACAGGCGAAGGGTAGGAGAGATACGGAATACGGAAGCGACAAGTCTGTCGCAAAAGAAATGACGCGACGAGGCGAGTACCTGATTGTTCACCCTCGATGCTGAAAGGCCACCACTGGCATGGCGCAGGAAGGTCAGCTTGAAGGCTCATTTCTGCGCTTCGCTGCCCAAATGACCAGGATTGTGCCCGGCTAGTGCCGATGAGCGGTGCCATGGGCATTCTCTGGTTCTGACGGCTCGGACCGTCGACAGGCATGACTGCTGGCGTGTCTTCGCGCCAGCAAAATTGGAGGGGAAGTGGTGGTGGTCACCTGTATCAGCAAACGAAAACATAGAGGGCTTTGTCAAGCGTATCTGTCCAGATATGCGGGGACCCCTGGGTGTACCTGCTAGGCTGCCACAGCCACAACGGCCTGAAGGACGTCGAGCGACCGGTGCCGGTTGATATCGTGACAGGCCGCTTTTCCACGTCACCATCGCAGTTTCTCAGGCGATATACGTCTCGTCTCGTCTAGTCTTGTTGTTGTCGGAGGGTGGGGTAGCAAGAGTCCAAGGGAGGTGCGGGGCATTCGATATGCAGGCTGGCATAAAATGATATCAACTTGATTGAATTCCTTCAGAGACAAGTCAAGACGTGCCCTCTCAGCCTCCTCTGCTGTCACATCCCTCCCTCCCCTTCCTCGCACCCCTAGCAATTATCTCGCACCCCACCTGCTTGCTTTGCCTGCTTTGCTTTGCTCCAAGTAGCTGCCATTCATCATCTACTTACCCCTCCCCCTCCTTTTCCTTTTTCTTTCTCTCTCATCTGCAGCCTGCTACTTATCTCTTAGTCAGGTCTCATATCACTATCAAGACCCCCCTCTCGTCTCTTGTCTTCTTATTCTCCTTCTTCTTTCCCCCTCCATTCCTCTTCTTCTCTGTTCCGTCCCTCTGAGCGTGTGCGCAATTGTTCTTTTTCCTCATCTCTGTTACTATCTTGACTGCACACCAGCACTCCCCTGCAAGATGTCGAGGCAGCCTAAATTGCGACCTAAGTCGCATATCCCAGGCTTCCCAGACGCCATCTACAATCTCGCTGCGGTATCATCTTTGTCGCAACTCGAGTCTCGCGCAGGACTAGGAGATGAGAAGCATGACCAGCGCGTCTTTCGTGTCAAACGCAAGCATGTGTTGAAGGCTTGCGATCGTTGCAGAGTTAAGAAGACCAAGGTTGGTGAAGTACTGGGTTCATCTTTGTCATCTTTCGCCTCTACCTTGGCCTCAGTGCACTTCGATGGCCAGCCATGCTCATTCATGCTAGTGTGATGGGAAACAGCCGTGCAACCGTTGTTCGGCCTACAATCATCCCTGTCTGTTCCGGGAACGGAAGGCCACGCAGACCAAAGTATACTCTCGAGGGTAAGGTCATGATTTTTACTCTGCGTTATTTGGTGTGCCCCCTTTTGTTATAGTCTGTCAGAACTAACTGGTGGCTGTGCGTGTGGATAGATTCGTTGAGATGCTTGAATCCCACCATTCGCTGGTTGTCAAGGCGCTCCAAAGGCTATACAAACTATGCATTGACAAGGAAGGATTCCCCGGCGAGCCTCTCGTCGAGCTCTCGGACGGTCAGCCTCTAACTCATGCCATCCTGGATCGTCTCGGATTGATCAAACAGGCCGAAGAGAATCCAGAGGAGCCCGAGGAAGACACTGAAGACCTGCGGTACCTGCGGTTCCTGTCCACCTCGACGGACTGCAGTGCTACGACGGATCCTTCCCCAGAACCAGCCACTCCTCCGGATCCTACTCCCAGTAGTTGCAGTCCTATCACTCCTACCTCCTCCAAGGGACCAGAGCCTTGGAAATGGGAGTTGCAACCTGTCCAGCCCCTTCACTCGGGACAATATCATAGTTACTCTCAACCTGGATACCACCAGATGGCGTTGACGCGAACAAACCTGGAGCCACATGGATTTTCCAGTGAAGATAAATGCCCAGAAGTTGTCCCTTCTATGGCCGATCATGGACATCCCCTCTATTACTACATGGCTGCCAGCTGTGATGAAGGGCCTCCCAAAAGCCGCCTAGAAGCTGGCGTGGCAGCCAGGCCAGGCTCGCACCAGCCCGCCACCGCATCGGGATTTCCTGTGGTCATGATGAATGACTTTAACCTCCATGTACCGGAGCACCAGCCCGTTTACCCATCTCTTCCATCTGGCTGGACATATACATGTGGATAGGGGTGGTCACATATTATAGTATCTCTATCAAGTGACTGCGGTCCTTTTCATACTCTATTTTACCCACTTTCTTTCCACCGGGTCGGCCTTCTGTCGCCGTCCATCTCTCGTTCCTTGTACTTGCACATTACACAGGCCGACAGCCATTCTTGGCCGCTTATTTTGCTTTCTTTTTAGCTCTGTATCGTGCTGCGTACGGTCTATTGTTTTCTATCATAGCCCTTTATGGAGTACCTGTGAAACCCTCGGCAAGGTTTATTCTACATCATATCATACCCGGCACGGCGTTTTGATCGGCTCAAGCTAGCTGAGACAGGATAATTCACTGACAAGTACAAGCAAGCAAGGTCACAGGCGTTGAGGGGTTGTTCCTTGACCTTCCTCGACATATGCTTTCGTTACTACTACTAGATCTGGGTCTATGTAGGCCTTTACTTCTCTTCACTTCATATATGGAGTCTCTCTCGGACTTGATACACCGACTCTTTTTTACTCTACTTTACTCTACTCGCACTTCCTATCTTCTTCTTTCCTTCTTTCTCGTTTCTGGTCACATTTCTTTTCTCTCTTCTCAGATATCCCAGAACAGAACAGAACAAAGAAGTGATAAGCGAGCAGTTTACTACACCATACATACATATACAACATGCATGACGCATTAATAGGAAAAAGAGAACAAATCCTCAAGATTAGAGCGTGACTCGGCAGCGATGCACGTACAATGATTGAATCGAACAAACAATAAACCAAATCATCCATTAACACCACGCCACCCCCATAAGAGCTAACCAGTACAGCAAGTGACTTCTACTACTAAATTCACTTAAAAAAAAAAAAAAAAAAAAAAAAAAAAAAAAAAAAAGGGCCTCGTACTAGTTTGCTAATTTATTTAAGACGAAGGGTGCTGACTCGTCCACTACCTACTGTAGCCTCATATGAAGATGCCAAGCCAGCATGCAAGCCACACAAACATGTTATGCAATTGCCCCACCACTGCAGTTGAAGAGTTGATTTGATAGTAATAAAACAACAACACACTGCAACCAAAGAACAAAACACGAATAGCAGACTGAAAGGTAAACTACTAGTACTTGATTACAAGCAAATCGTTTCCACCATATCTTACCACAACTGTCCACCCATATAGATTAAATACAAGTAACCAACTAACAAGCATAGTACTGATTACCATAACATTTATAAATGTATGAAGAGATGAGATGATACTATACGACAAACATTGAAATTGCAAATAAATATGAAAATATTCCCTGCTTTCATTGCGAATATGCTATGGAATGGTGGTATGGCATGGTATGTAAGTTATATAAGATGATAACACAAGCAATAAAGTAGCAACGACAACAACATGATGCAAATGCAAAGATACTCCATCCAAATGATGAGATACACAAATCACCACGAATTAACAATGATTCCTTGGATGTAGTAGCTAATATAAAAAAAAAAGAAAAATAAAGGAAAATAGAAACTCCAGTAGTATAGTTAGTAGCAGTAGTAGAAGTATCCCGTAATAAAATGAGTTTGGTATATTTTTTTTTCTTTCATTCTCTTCTCTCTTCTCTACTAAATCCACACTTATCTGCTTTAGTCATCAACATCGGTCTCTGTGTTCGTGTCGCTGGTATCTCCTGCATCTCCGTCGGTATCACTTTCGTCATCGTCGCTGGAGTCGTCAGAGGGCTTCTTGGTCTTCTTCTTGGGTGGTTGGCCGGTCTTGAGGGCTTGCATTTGGCCGGCTATTGAGTCTGTAGATTATCATGGTTAGTATAAGTTGATCTATTTGTGAGACTAAAGGTTTAATGGGGGTGGCTTACCCTCGTCAGGTTCACTGATATCATCCTCCTCATCCAGAGCGGCCGCCTTGGCCGGGTCGTCAATGTGAAGGGTGATTTCCATCTTGGTATCGAGACCCAGGTAGCTATCACAGAGCATGTTCATGACGAAAGTAAAGTCACCGACTTGAGGAGGAGCCTGGAACTGCATCTTTAGAGTCTGGACGTTGAAAGTGGGCTTGCCGTCGGCGTCGAAGAGGGGCTTATCGAAGGTAGTGAAAGTGAAGGGAGGAACGGCCATCTTGCCCTGCTTGGCGTCGGCCAGGAAGATATGCCACCGGGGCGAGTGGTCGCGGGCCAGGTAGGGGGCGTGAGCGAGGGGAGGCTGGATGGATTCGACCTTCTCTTCGACATTGACGCCGTTGACGAGCTTGGTGGTCTTGTTCTTGGCGGGTTTGCGGCCCATGATGGCGTCGAGGTCATCTTCGTCGGGGTCGATGTCTTCAAGGTCGATGGGGTTAACTGGCGGGACGTCTCCGCTGTATCCAGGAGGGATGAAGCGGGCCTTGACGACCAGTTGGACGAGACTGCTAGGAGTGATGACCTTTTCGCCCATGACCTTGAAGAAGGCGCGGGAGACTTCGAGAACGGGGAGCTGCTTGGCAACGGTAACGGCGGACGTGTACTGCTTCTCGGACATGAGGCCGGCACCGACAGTGAGGCTGCGACGCTTGTCTTCGGGGATGCTCATGAACTTCTGGACGGTGAAGTGTTCCTTCGCGTCGGTGCCTTCAACAGACTTAACGACTTCCTCGGTGAAGTGAGGGAGCTGCAGGAGAGGGGACGAGCCAGGCGCAACAGCTTGGATGAGATGCTGGGAGGTCCGGAAAGAACCCAGGATGGGTCGGACGTTACCGAATGCCAGAGCGATTGCTGTGAAAGCTTCATTCAGCGAAAGAGCGATCGGTGCAGCTTCGTACTTTTCTGTGAATTACATCAGTGTCAGCCGATTCTAAAGAGACGCATTGGATGCAAATTCACGTACCTCCGTTAAGTGTAATGTCTTCCAGGTCAACGCGGCCGAGGTAAGCCCACAGCAATGCCAGAGCCTTGCGTCTGCTAGATTCGTCCAAACCCTTGATGATCTCGCGGTCCTCGGGCGACAGGAAAGTGGAGTCCTCAGCCAAAACCTTCTTCTCGAGCTTGGCAAGTCCAGCATCCGTTTTAGGTCCCTGAAGCATTTCCTTGAACTCTGCGCCGGAAGACAGGGCGTTGACGATGCCGCCATCGGTGATGTCCTCTTTGTATTCGCGGAAGATATTTCCGGCACTTGCGACAAGGACCCGTTCCTTAGTGTAGCGCTGGGAGCCATACCACCATTTTCCGACAATGTAGGGCAGCAAAACACCAAGCAGTGCACCGTAGACCAGCAGAGTGTACTTGGAGTTACCCTCCGAAACGATGAACGTGGGCAGAGCGATACCGATGCTCATGCTCTGCTTGCCATCAGGGTGGCCATACTGGATGTAGTTGTTGCGGATTTCCTCGTCGGTGAGCGCCTTGTATGCCTTGGTAAGCTCAACGAAACGTTCGTTGAGCATCTCAATAGTCTCATTCTTTGCGGGGTCCGGCCGAATCTTGTCAGGATGGTAGATAAGTGAAAGGCGCTTGTAGTGTCTCGAGATGGCTTTCTCATCAGCGCTCTGTAAGTCGCCATAGTTAGTACAGCTAAGTAACCTATTGGTGGAGGCGACCAAAACGCCAGGTGGACAGATTGAATGCTCACCCTTGAAACACCCAGAATGTCATAAGGGTCCCAAACTTTGGGCACCGTCCTCGCGGTGACGACGATCAGGTAGGCCATCCACGCCATGACAGCGTAACCCACGACAACGGTGATTATGCGCTTAATGCGGCGCTCTTTGCGCAGGCGTTTGCGCTTCTGCGCCTCAATAAGCTCTGCATGTTCTGGCTTGAACTCGGACTTTATCCGGGGAGCGGTGTTTTCAAGACCTGCAGCAAAACGGAAGAATTAGTACCAACCACAATCTGGCGGTGGAAACCTGCGAGTCTCTAGAGGGTATAAGGCTGGTACGAACCCTTGCTCGGCCGGAGAAGGTTATATGTGAGAGGGAGTGTGACGAGACTGGTGAGGGTCAGGACAAAGAACGGGAAAAATTGTCCCTAGTGAAAATGTCAGTTCGTGTGTTTCATTGGCTTCTGATCCAAGAGGCGACCGACCTTGTCATCGTAATTGTAGTCGGTAGACATGGTGAAGCAAATTCACAATGGACACGGTCGCCCGCAGCGGGCAGGACTGGAACAAAAAGAGTGTCTCCCGGACACTGAGTACGCTGCGTGACAGATATGTCCAGCAGATCAAGACAATTAGTATAGAATTCAAGTCGTGTAATAGAGGAGCATTATCCCTCTGTCAGGCGTGACAAAAGAGTGTGGAAGGTGGAGGGAAGGTGAGAGAGCAGGCCGGAGTAACTGTCGACAAGATGGGATTATCCGCATCGGCGTCGGCTGTACCTTGTGATCGACCGTGTCCTTTACGGGGCCGTAGGGGGCTACACCGCCTGCCTGAATGGAATTAGTGGCTTGGTCCCAGTTATTCAGGCTTTCAGGGTCATGTGCTTAGTTTTGGGTCTACTTTTGACTTTTAGCTAACTAGTCCTCCGTAAGGCGTGACTAGTTCGTCGATGACTCTATCGCGATGACTACATTTTCTTAGTTGCTCTGTTGTATGAATAAATTATCATGATGACATTTTTTGACTAATGTCAGGCCGTACATATTGATACTGTACAGCGCTCAGGTCTATCTACTAGGATACAGGAAAATCTCCGGGTTTAGGTATACAAGCATGTCACATCCAAGCTTCATTTCATCATAAAACTGGTATCCCTCTTTTTTGTGTATCCCAGGAATGGACAACTTTTAACGCCATCCCAAACTTTTTGGTAATTTCCGTTTCCTCATAAATTTCGAGCATCAGAGCCAGCTCTGGGTATTAGCGTGGGAACGGAGGTCCCCTACACGCTAGACAGACGGAAATGCAAAAAGAAATCCGCACAATGTGAGTCACTTACCCGCTTCGCAGGGAATTCAAGCGCCAAAATGACCGGAGACTGGGTCGGGCACGAACTCGACCCACGAAAGCGACTAAGCCGTCGCCATGGCAGACCCTCTGATCTCGACGTTGCAAGCGTGCCGGTTTCCTCCATGCCAGCGTTCACATGGCCAAGCCTTTCAAAAGACCAATCCAATCGCGCCTCTCCCTTCTCACAGGTAGAGGGGATCTTCATTGCTACAAGTCATTGACTTGGGTCCTCCATTGAAAACTGGTTCTCGCGCATTTATTTCGAGAGCAGGTATTGTTCTGGTTTCGCTGATGTCGGATTTTGATTTTCGATAATGTCGGGATGGGGCCCGTTGGCGATCGGTTGAGTATTGCGTGCCATTTGGGTATGCCTTCGTTTCCCTTTTTTGGTTTTGTTGAAAAATTATTCTTTCCACCGCCTGGACGACAATTATAGTATTGCTGCAAAAGAAAGCCCAATGACGTCTGCAGGATTAAAGTCACCCAGGTAGTGCGTTTAAGGATTGTGGACTATGAGGGAACTGTTAGTCATTGTTCTTCCAGTGCTAGAATTTGAGTCAAGACAACTCACCAATCGATATAGTCGAGTCCACCGAAGTACTCCAACATGCGATAACAGAGACCAACATCGTCGCCCGGGACACCGCCAAAGAGACGATACTGTTCCGCCTCCAGCGTAGAAGCCTCCATCCTCAGCGCACGATCACGCTTCTGCCCTAGCAAATGCCCATAGTGCCAGGTCGGGGCGGGTATTTCAGGACAGTCGAAAGCGGAGGGAACAGCTGGAGCGCAGGTATTGACAGGTCGTGAGAAAGGGTGGGACGGAAGATGTAGAGGATTGACGCTGCGGTTTCGAGATCGGGGTCGTGTGCGACGTCGATTATGTCTCTGGCCCATTCTCCGTCCAATCCGGCGAAAAAGAGGAAATATAGCTTGTTGAAACTTTTTTTAATTCTTTTCGGGGTGTAGGTCGTGAAGGTGTAGTAGGGGAAGCGGGTATTTTTTCAAGACAATAGTCCCCAGTTATAAGGAGGGGATCTATTGTCCGAAGAGGTCTTTTTTTTATAATAAGACGATTAGAAAGGAAGGAGTGACCATCACCCCTGGGAAGGATGAGATGAGGTGAGGAAAAAACCCAAGCCAAAGGAGATCAGGAGATCATGAAGCGGGAACAGGCGTATATATAGATGTGGATGGCGGATGGAGAATGGCGCAACCCGAACGATTGCCGAAACGGAGAAAGCAGTGGTGTGACTCACTACATCCCAATAAGGTTACAAAGGCACAGAAAGCAGGACGAAAATCTTCACATCCGGCTCGGGGGGGGATCCACTCAAGCATCCCCCTACTGTCGGGAGTGCCAACTCCACTCTGATGCAGTCTAGAAGCAGAAATACCTAACCCTGCTTGCCGATGGTGAAATGTGGTCTCATGGAGAAGGGCGATTGCGTAGTGATTTGGCTCGCACCAAATCATCTCTAGTGGCCCTACGGAGCACAAGGGCGCGACTCCGTAAGTGCAAGAAGTTTCACGAATTAGGGTTCTCCTGAGTCACTACTCCCCGACAAAAAGTCTAGTTACTTAGTCTACTACTATTCTTGGTTATACCCTTTTTCTTTCTCTTTCCCTTGCCTCCTCCCATCGTGATGGAACCAGTAAGAACTATTCGCTGCCTTCCACAATGAGTGAGAAAATTCTGGTTCAGCCTAGCTGCCTAACACAAATAAAATCTCTGATTGAGTTCTGTGCGCCTGGCAAAGGAAACAGAAACAGAAGAAAGAATTTTAATGCGGCCCAGTCAGTAGTACCCACGGTGCAACTTAATCGGAATAAACGGAATTATTAGACCATCAGGAGCCGTTGAACAAAGGGCCAAAAGGGGACCGAATAAAGAATAACAAAAATTAAAAAATATGTTGCCAAATATTATCCCAAAATGCAGTGGTCTGACGCCATGCAGAAGGAGGTTCTCGGCCCCGAATGAGCCAAATTTTCTCGACGATGAGCAAACAAGGTACTCCTGTTACGATACCAAAACCCGTCTCCGATGCCGCTGTCCCCAGTTGTGATGTCATGTGATCTCGATCGACATGGTTTTCTCTTAGTCATATCTATATCCACGCACTTTCTCTTTCCTTATTGCAGGACCACATTTGAAACCCACGAGGACTCTGGTTACAACCACGCACCTTGCTCAAGCCCGTTTCAGCCTGGCGAGTGGCGAGGGGTGGATGCCGTACGGGCCGAGCGGGTATTATGACGCGCCAAAATTACCTTGCATTAGTCGAGTCCAAGGCAGTTTAGTGTTCAATCACTTCAGTCAGTCAGGAGATGACAACAACATCCTACCACGGCTGCTTCGGCAGCATCTTTCACTACGGAGGAAATCGGGCATCTTTTGGTTCAGTTGTCAAACTTGTCAGATTTTGTTTCCTATTTACTCCGCGCGTCGATCTATAGCGGCATGGCTGATAGATGGTACTACTAGTAGTACTTAGATAGTACTAGCAGTAGTCTTTATTTATTGTGCGGGAATCGATCAATAATTCTAGATCCAATTTTCCCTTCTTGTCGATCAATTGTTGACGGGACGGAACAACTAACTATACGGGTGCACCCTTTTCGATAATCGCAATAATAAATAATAATGCCTCAACACAGCCGAAACCGCATCAATAACATCCTACCCAACCAGTCTAACTAACTAACAAGGTATATCCCTCAAACTCATCAAATTCTCGCCCCCCTCCACAAACTTACTCACCTTGGGGGCAACAAAATTGAGGGAAAAATCTCTGCAGATCTCGGTACAAAAAAAGAAAAAAAACCGCAAAAAAATTCTGCTTTGACCGACTTTCGTGGCTCTAATCCGGCTTTGACACATGTCCCATACTATACTCCTTTGGCATCGATAGTTATTCTTTGTGCAGCATGAGTGCTTTTTGTTTGTTCCTGGCGAACGGACTCGGACAAACCATTTGCGATATGCGACTACGTAGCGCGTGGCTGGCAAGCCATCTGGCAAGACAGGTTCTCTAGTGAGATGCATGCCTGAATATACTGCAGTAGTGGATATCAAAGTTTTACTGGCATCTACTTAACCTGGGTAGTTGTATGCCTGAATCACGGAGTAGAGTTCCTGTTCAAGTTGTTTGTTTATTGTTGGTTGGTTGGGTAGGTAGGTAGGTAGCTGCAGGGCAGACAGGATTGAAGCAAACTGCGAACCTACCACTTACTAAGTTACTGATATGCATAGCTATAGCTATGAAGCTATAGTATAACTACCCTACCCCAACCACAACTACCACGTAGTCCCAACGAACGTGGCCCATCTAAACATCACATCTACTTCGTTTTCACACTCGCAAACAAACCATCCTCTCCCTCTCTTGTTCACACACTCAAAGAAAACAAAGCCCTATCGCACTAAACCAACCAACTAACCGACCCCCAAACTGTGTGTCCACTGTCCAGCTCTACGTGGGCACACTGGAACTACGTACTAACTCATCCCATCTCCTTCCGTCTTCCCCGAGACTCCATTTCCAACACTACCTACTTACCGTCGGAGTCCCATTTTCTCTTCTAACCCCCGCAAATGGAGAACACGATGAACTAGCCCTGATGTGACCCATCCAAACCCTCCCCTCCCATCCCCTCCCCTTTTACCACAGTTTGTTATTATTGTTTCTAAGTGGTGGTGGTGGTGTTGTTGTTCACGCACGCACGAATAACAAAAAGTACTACTACGTACTACGTACCTTGCAAGCCCTAGGGCACGGCAAACCTACTCCACCCCTCCACATTACTATCTACCGCCCCCTTTTGTGGCTTTTATTCACGATGGGGGCGTAAGGACTAAGAGAAAAAAAAAATTGAATATGTGGAGTTTTTGTGTGGGTGGGAAATCTTGGCTTGGAATGATCGTGGGTTTTCTAGACTGGGAGGGAAGACTACCAGGTCTAGACAAGAAACAAGAAGTTCGGGAGAGGAGGAAGGGATGGTGGATTGGGGGGGGGCGGTTAGTTGCGGGATGGGATGGGACGGACATTTCGTTTGTGTGTTGTGTTGTGTCGTGTTGTTGCTAATATTGGAGATGAGGATGTGCCTGTGTATGTGTGCCTGAGACGGGAATGATTGTTTCATGTGATGTCTTTATTCGTGTTGTGTTTCGGGATTGGGTTGGTTCCTTGGTTGAGGATATGAGAGATGACAACCAATGGGTGGTAGTAGGTATCTACTAGGTGAGTGATGATGGATGAGATTTGCTTCTGGCCTACTGAGTACTACTGGTGTGGTAGATACTTTTCCCGGTTATCCAAGGAGAAAGGAGATGAGGATGGGAATGGGATACACACTACGTAGGTATGGAGGGTGGGAAAACGCCTCTGACGGAATCGAGACTGCTGAGGGGAATGAAGAAGATGGAGAGCATTCCCGTTCAGCAACCAATCATGCCATTTTGGTGCGACTCGGTAATTGAAGGTGGTACAGCAACGCTCCACACAAGCAGAAATGCGAAGAGGGTCTAGACTGGCTACATCATCGTCATACACTGACGGGAAATGGAGAAATTGTGAAACGAGAGTCGCTCTTTGTCACCGCCAAGGCAAAATCGAATCGTTGACATGACGGCTCGGCTAATTGTCGATCCCGCGCCGGATGATCTCCAGCATTTCCTCGCCCTTTGGCGCCGTCGTCAGATTCTCATACCCTGTCCGAGTGACCAGGATGTCGTCTTCTATCCGCACGCCACCAATGGGAATGTATTTCTCGGCCTCCTCAAAGTTGATGTACTGCGCCTGAGGCAGTTTCCGGGTATTTGCCAGAGCCAGCTTGGAGAAGTAAACACCTGGCTCGATGGTGACCACCATGCCCTCCTCGAGCAAGGGGACTGACTGGCTCATGGCTGGGATGAAGTCAGGTCTGCAAGGTCTGTTAGGCAGCCCCATGCCCGTGATTGGCTTCTCGGACACGTCGTGGACTTCCAGTCCAACGTGATGGCCCAATCCGTGAGGAAAGAAAATGGCCGACGCCCCCGACACGCGAATCTCCTCCACGGTGCCCGGTTTGAGGACACCTAGCTTCTGCAAGCCCTTAATGGCTATGTCGTGGGCAAGCACCTGCAAGTCGCGGAACCGCACACCTGGCTTAATGCGCTTGATACACTGCTCCTGCATCTCTTCTACGATTTGGTAGACGTCGCGGGCATATGAACTGGGCCAATCGGCGGCCAAAGGAAAGGTGCGGGTCACGTCACTTGCGTAGCACTCCCACTCTGCACCTGCGTCCAGACAGACCAGCTGTCGTCCTTTGAGGGGCTCGTTGTTCTTCACATAGTGGAGGGTGGCTGCGTTGGGTCCCGAACCAGCAATGATTTCGTATGCTTGGTTCTTCGCTCCGTGCGACACGCAGGTGTCGAGGAAGAGGCCTTCGATCTGGGCTTCATTGGACATCTTGTGGATTTTCTCGAGCACTTTGCGATGGGCCAACCCGGATATCTTGTTGGCGTGGCGGATCATACGAAGCTCATAATCATCTTTAACCACCCGCGCGGCATCCATTGCGGGCAGCAAGCGCTGATCATCTAGATTCAGCTGCCGGAAAATGAATTGGGGCTGCTGAGAGCTATGAAGGATGTAGACTGGAGCGGCATGATTGTATTTCTCTACCCACGACTGAATATCGCTCTGTAGGGAAGCATAGTAGCGCACTTTGTCTACGTCAAACCGCCGTTCAGCCTCGTCTGTGGTCAACGTGGGCCCCATCCATATTGCGCGGTGCAGGTCAAAGTCCGGAACATAGAGAACCAGTAAGTCATTGTTGATGTCGTAGGTAAGAAAGCAGTCTGGCTCATCGGCTCCACTAAGATAGTAGAAGTACCGTCGCTGTCGAAAGGGTTGTGGTTGGTCGGAATCGCCCCAATTGATGGTTGGTTTCCCAACCAGGTAGATAAGGCCGCTGGACACTCCCAGCTTCATTGCAACTTTGCGCGCATGTTGTTTGGCTGCGCCGAGACTCCCTGTCAGTCTTCGGACGTCCCAGGATTAACGCAGGAGGAGAATGATAAGGCGAGGGAGGAGAAGAGTATATATCTTGGGGTCACAACATGAGACATACCTGGATACTTATCGATCCCTTCGCCGCGCACCGTTACGCTGATATCGCAGGCACCAAGGTTGGAGACAAGCTCCGGCGGGATTGAAACACGCATCCTGTTGCTTACCACGGTCTACAGGCAGAAAGGGGAAGGGAGGACCTATACAGACAGGCCTGTCACAGAGGTGAGGGACCCGAATGAAGGCACAGGAAGGGAGATAGAGGGACTGGAGGAGATAAGACAGCGCTTAGAAAGCGAGAGGAGGGAGAGAGAGGGAGAGGAATGACAGCCAGCGATAGCGTGTCTCTCTATCGGGTTTAGACAGGGTCTCCGGCGGAGTCAATCGGTCTTGTATTGTTACAACCCTGGAACAGCTAAAATACCAGCAATATGGTGTGACTGATGGCCTGGCCAGACTGTCCATACAGTATCTTACAGACAAGAGATACGTCTAAAAATGTGAGATGATTGAAGAGTGACGGATGATTAAGTTCCCTGATCAGGCATCCAAAGGGACTCTTGGAGTGTGCCTCATCCCTTTTCCCTGGACTGCTTGGGACCTTGCATGGACAGTTATTTGGAGGGGACAACTTAGTTGGCCAGCAGACATATGTAGGAGTGTATTTGATCTCAAACGTGGCCCATCTAATTTCTGTATCTCCTTCAGGAGTTCACAATATGCCTTGAGTGCTGTCATCCGGAAGCATCGAGCGCATCGCCCGAAAGCGTCGCTGCCTTTTCGCCCCCCACATGCGCCTCTCTCTCTCTCAGTCTCTCTCTCGACCTGGGCTTCTGCTTCTGGTTTCTTGGTCCCGACCTCCAACTCTCCCCGTTTTGAAACTCCCTCATCATCGCTCCTCATCTCTTTCCCACTCCTCTGCGACTTTCCCATCTCTCATTCCTTCCCTTCCCCTACGCCTTTCATCTACCCGCTATTTCCCTAGCGTCGCTTTCCCTCCTTATCTCATAACATTCAGCTTAGCGTTACCATCTCTCCGCCAGCGAGTCCGTATCGACGCAACATCTCCAACCAGTCAATGAACGATGCGGGGATCTGAGGCATCGGGGCCCGGTGCTCTCTTTGATGCTCCCTCGACTCTTGCCACGTCCCTTGGAATCAATCCCACCGCTGCTCTTGAACCCCCTCCGACCGATCCCAAATTAGTCGCCTCCAACATCGAGCAAGTCTTGTTGTCCATGTCAGAAGGCAATGGCGGTCTAGTTAGCGTCAATGGCAACTCGTCGGGTTCTACCGGCAAGGGTATCCTGATAGGCGTCCTCTCTGCCTTTGGGTCCGCTGCCGTTGCAGTGCTTGTACTCGCTGTCTTCTTTTTCTTCAAATACACTCAGCGTGGTAGAATCATTCTCGATCGCATCGGCCGACCGGGTGAATTCGACGATGGACAAGCGTTTGCGCGCGAGGAGGCGGAAGCCTTGGAGACGATGGATGATCTCACGCGATCGGAGTATATGAGAGCTAAGGGTAAGTCACCGGCTCTTTGTCCATTCTCTTGGGCGAACGACGACCATGGGGTCTTGTCAAGCATGACGTATGTGCATTTGTCACTAATACAACTACAGCCTTCATCGAAGCCAATCCGCCCGAGTCCGTACAAACCGACATATCGCTCTCTCAATTCCTCGCGATACAAGAAAAAGGAGTATCGGCTTGGGAATTCCAACCAGAGCTGGAAATTGCCAATTGCTTTGTCGAAGGCCGTACGGAAATCGAGTTCTACGACTCGGAATGCAGCGTCCAGACCAATTTGCCTGTTCCGAAACAAAACGACGTCTATTACTGGGAGGCTAAGATCTACGACAAACCTGATAATACTCTTATCAGTATTGGGATGACTACGAAACCGTACCCCTTGTTCAAATTACCAGGTGCGTCTTTGGGTGTCTCGTTGGGGGGAGATACTGGTCATCCGACGGTCGCTAATTTGTTGCTTATGATGTCAGGCTTCCACAAGACTTCGGTCGCATACCAGTCCACGGGTCATAGGAGGCACAACCAGCCGTTTGCACCAACGCCATATGGTCCTCACCTTCTGCAAGGTGATGTGATCGGCGTAGGGTATCGACCTCGCTCGGGTACAATCTTCTTCACTCGCAATGGCAAGAAGCTGGAGGACGTCGTTCACGGTCATAAAGCGCAAAACTTCTTCCCCACTGTTGGAGCCAATGGGCCTTGCTCTGTCCATGTGAACTTCGGTCAGATGGGTTTCGTGTTCATCGAGGCCAACGTCAAGAAATGGGGTCTGGCCCCTATGACTGGTAGCCTGGCTCCGCCTCCGCCTTACGGCAGCGAGCAAGGCAGTATCCTACTAGAGTCGGGTCGGGAGAGTGCAGCTCAGATTTCCCAACGGGTCTACCAGGATGCCAATAATGCACGCACCAGTTCGACTGTTCGTGTTGCGCCATCTGCCAGTCCCGGCCCTGTGCGGTCACCCACCGACATTTCCTTGGCTCAGCTTGCCCACATCCCGTCGAATGAGGACGTTGGCGAAGGATCCAGTCGAACCAACGTCGTCGATGGTGAGCAAGTTCCCTTGTTGCATACAGACGATCTCGACCAAGTCCCACCTCCCGAGTATTCCAGTCCGGACGGCAGTCGGAGAGGCAGCGAGGACCTGCACTCTGACGAACAGCCTCCGATACCTAGCTACGACGCTGCTGTTGGCAATCGCGACGGTCACGGCACGCATCCCAACGAGACTCCTTGAAAGGCGACCGAGGTCCCGCATATATTGTTATCGTTTATCCATCAGTTATTGGCGCAGCGTCTCTTTGATGTGTATACGGCATGTTTCAGCCACTGGTTCTATTTCTACTACTGTTCCCTGATTTTAGCGGCCACGGTCGGCGTTCCACAGGCGGGATTCTACGGGTTAGGTTTCACGGTTACGCCGCTAGACGTGGCAATGATGAATTTTACGTATATAGGGTCTGGTCGTTTCTGTCTTCATTTGTCATTCGGAACAATTGTCTCGGTTGAGGTCGTGGGCACGTTGCAGGGCCGAATCCCGTAAAGCTCACGTTCCCTTCGAGTTGAGGCGGTTGGCAAGGATCTTCTCGGCCTTGACCGACCGGACGAGAGAACAATGCTGTTCCAAAGATTACCTTGTTTCCTTGCGCAATTCGTGTCAAAAATCGGTGCTATTGAACTGGGTGGATTTATTGCGGTGTTTGTCTGGGAGTACCATTTTTCATGGCTGAACACATACAGTGGCTATTTATATCATTCCTTGTCTGCGCTTCCCTGTATCTTCTTGTGTATGTGTAGCAATCGAGTGGTCATCTGCCTCTTGCCCCGCTGTATAACCAGCGGCAATGAAATATTTTACATCAAGAATATGGGCAATCAGGTAGCACGGCGTAGAATAACCAAGTAAGTAGCCAGTAGATCGTAGTTCGTAGAACCGGTCCATCCATTACCCCATTTCCCCACATGTTCGACCCAATAAATGTTATTCATCATTACTGCTATCTATTTAGCTAGTATTATACTAACTGTATCTATAATTATCCAGTGATATACAGCGCTGGAATTATTTCCGGGAACAAGGCTCTTTCTCAGTCCCTCTGTCGCTCCTTCCGCAACCAGCGCGTCATCGATCAGTGCCAGTCAGTGACTACTCTCTGCTCAACCTCCCTCCCCCAATCTTTCTCTTCCATCATCATGTTCCATCCTTTTTCATCCTCCACATTGCATTTCTCCGTTCGCACGCAAGATATGCATCTCCAAATACCCACTAGACGACGTCCACCGGCACTGCATCGCACGATTATCTTCGTCCTTGATCTTCCATAGGCTGATTCGACTGACTTTGCTGGTTATCTTCTCTTAAATGCATATGATAGAGTTTCTGTTCCTCCCTTGTCCCTTGGCTGGTCCTCGTACTGCAATGGCTCACCTTCCCTGCTGCTTTTCTCGGTCGGACATTGCCTCCCATTAACCTTATCTTCTCCAAGTTGAATCACTCAGCAGTTTTGAAGCAACAACAGTCACCAATATATTGACTTCACACGAGTCATTCGTATAACAGTTACTTCTCTCACTTTAAACAATACCTCTTATCACTCATTGGCTCCTAAACAAGCTCGCTCAATTTTGCTTTTGCCGCCAACGGTGATTTCCGACTTCCCCTCCAGCCACTGAATCATCTGTTCAGCCCCGGCCGTTAGCGTGCTGCAGGTGCCCAGTGGCGAGCGAGTGACCGCCAACAACTGGTGCGCTAACTGGCCTGGTGCGACGCAGTTTTGCCCCAGATTCACGGGGAAGTGCCGCCCCCAACAGTGGGCGCGCTGGGGGTTTGGCAACCTTTTGTCGCATAGACCTGGCTGCCAGCCTGACCGCTATCTAGGTTGAAAAGCATCACGCAGCTCTCCAAGAAGAACGGGGAAAGTTTCTTCACCTCATCCTCACCACACCTGTCGACCTGACGTACACTAAATCGAGGAAGTTACAGCCGCCCACAGCCACATCTGCACAATCAAGCGAGGGTGGTGTGCATTCAATATCTGCGCTCAGCCGCCCTAGGTGGAGTATATGCATTTTGGCCCTTGCTTATTCTCCGACCAGATACGCAGTGCAACAACGGCGATAGTTTCCAGTTTGTGGGAACTGCTTTATAGCTTCATTCCGATAAAAAGCGTAAGGATCGCCTGGCCCAGATCCTTGGGGGTATCCACACAAGGTCCGGCCGCTACCCCAAGTGGTTCTCTGAAAAAGGGCTAGAGTTCGTCCGGAAGGGCTATTTTACTGGGAGTCCAACACATCCCATCGATTGCTGGTTCAATTGATGCCCTGGCGACTTTTGCCTTGAGCCATCTTCACACTCAAAATGCAAGAGTCTGAATTGCCTTTTGTAGGCGCAAACCCTGCAGAAGCAGCTGGCCAAGGAGATGGACCTGGTCCTCCAAGTCTGCAGATAATCGTGCTGGTAAGTTTTGTCTCACATGCTGTGTTTGCCAGTCCCGTGTGGTCATGACGTTGTTCTTTACACATGACTTCGAACCCTGAAAGTCTGCCTACTGGCGAGTCCGATCACTAGCATCGATGCGCCATGTCTCAAAATTCTCCCCGCGCCATGTTCTCGAACTCCCACTACTCCTCAAACCGTTTCATCGCTGGCGAGTTTCGCATTCAAGATCGACCACTAACGCTTCCCTTGAAAGGG
Source organism: Aspergillus neoniger CBS 115656 (assembly GCF_003184625.1). NCBI lineage: Eukaryota > Fungi > Ascomycota > Eurotiomycetes > Eurotiales > Aspergillaceae > Aspergillus > Aspergillus neoniger. The sequence continues at coordinate 346,172 of NW_020291129.1, forward strand.
TCCGACAGGAGGTCCCCGTGAGGATAGAGTCACTGGACTTTTGGTCCGATCCACATCCACCAAATGGTCCGCAAACTCGATAGTAGCTGTTGATGCGGGCACCCTTCTATGTGGCATCATCGACACTTTGGAACCATGTGATAATAACCAAAAGTCGTCGGATCAGGGGCCATTTGCTGGGCTCGAACTGCCTCATAACAATGTACCAGCAAATGCAGCCCATGTTTTCCGGCATATTATCGGCGCTGTCTGCATCACACATCCTCATCTAGACCACCTGTCGGCGTTTGCCATCAACACTCCAGTTCTGGAGGCTGGAAGTGGCGCGAAAACGTTGGCCGCCCTGCCTTCGGTGGTTGCTGCCATCAAGACTCACGTGTTTAACGATGTGATTTGGCCAAACCTCTCTGATGAGGATGGCGGTGCTGGCCTTGTTACCTACCAGCGACTAATGGAGGGCGGAAACCCCATGATGGGGCGTGGTGATGAAAAAGGCTATACGCGAGTCTGCGAGGGCTTGTTGGCAAAATGCCTGGCTATCAGTCACGGGTGTTGCAGGCAGAGATCTAGCGTCGACAATGACATTCAACGCCGGATGAGCAGCGCCCCTTTTGGTGTTGACCCAATGAGGTTGAACCCAAGGGCCTATTCCATGTCATTCGACGAGCCAGAGACCGGCTACTTTTCCGGAGCACGTTCGCCAGGCTATCGCGTACCCGGCAAGGATGGCTGGGCCACCGTGGAGTCGTCAGCTTTCTTCATCCGTGAGCCTACGACAAAGCGAGAAGTGATCATCTTCGGCGACGTTGAACCTGACTCGATCTCAATGAATCCGCGCAACAGACGCGTGTGGGAAGCAGCAGCACCGAAGATCGTTGCCTCTCAACTGCGAGCGATCTTCATTGAATGCTCCTATAACGATGATGTTGACGACGCCTCCTTATACGGCCATTTGTGCCCACGTCACTTGATCGATGAATTGATTGTATTGGCACAGAAGGTTACAGAATTGAAATACCCAGATTCATTTTCGATAAGAAAACGCAAACGTGCGAGTGCCCCCGAGGCAGCTGGCGATCCAGCTCTCAGTCCCAAGTCAAAGAAGGCTGCTCTCGCTGGCGAGAAAAGTGGAGGAGGCTCTCGTCGGGGATCGGCCAGGACGTCACGTCGCCATACGCGTGCCAGAGTTGCTGTAGAAGACATTGACGAAAATATGGAAGGAAGCCCAGCCGTTTCCCACGCTCCGAGTGAAGTTGGTATGGATGTATCGCTGGCAGAAAGTTCAGACCCTCTCACGGTGCTCCAGTGGCCAGAACCACCTCTGACCGGACTACTGGTCTATATTATACATATTAAGGACGATATGAATGATGGCCCACCTCCTCAGGAGCGGATCCTGCAAGAACTCAAAGCCCAGGGACAAGCTGCCGGACTAGGATGCGAATTTCGAGTCCCCACACGTGGCGAGAGCGTCTTGATCTGATGTCGGTTACCGCAAGTCCAGCATGGCTTGTCTACCTTGCACCGAACATGTCCGGTGCTCCTTGCTTCTTGTGACACCGAACCATGCAATAGAGGGGAACATATCAACGGGCTATATCTATACATGACTGTGGACCCTGCCATATGAATCCAGTTCCTATCTGGGGGCCTTGTCTGCAATGATGATCCTTGTGCATCTTCCTCTTACTTTTCCATTCCTATATGTTCTATCCTACTTCTCTTGTTCTATCTTTTGGCGCGGCTTTTGTGAGCAGATTTATCTCTCGTTTACCCTTTTGCTATTGCATCATGTGATTTAGCAGATACCACCGGTGCAATCGAACATTTTGTCATTAGAATCAGAATTATTAACTCCTGGTCACTATGGCATGGCTATTTAGAGTGACCACAAGACAGTCATAAGCACCGTAACAAAGTACCAGTAAATAATCCCGGAAACAACCACCAACTCATATCCTAAGAGCTCATCTCCTCTCCAGCCTTAGCAATAACATCCTCCCAAGCGGCCCCCTCCCCCCTCGGAACCTTCAACCCCGTGCTCTCCTCACCCTCACCCTCACCACCATCAGCAGCAGCAGCAACCCCACCCAAAACACCCTCCCCATCCCTCGCAAACTCAATCAACTCCTCCTCACTCCCCCACTCCCCCATAGCCATAACGCCCACCGGCACCCTCCTTCCACCATCCACCACATCATACCCAGCCGGACAACTAATCGCCGGACAGCCCGAGAAATTCGCCAACCAGACATACTCCATATTCCTGACCGTAGAATTCCCATCCGACACTCCACGCTTCAGATCCGCTTCGCCGCCCGCAATCTTCCACCCCGGGATCGGCGTCGTCGGCGTGACGATCATCAAGCCAGGGTGTTTCTGGAACAAGTGAGCCAGATGTGTCATGAGGCAGTTACGGAGACGTTGCGCCGCTAGGAAATCCTGGCCTTTGATTTGCCACATGCCCATTGAAGCCATTACTTTGTTGGCGGGCGTGAGGTGCGAGATCTGGGATGGGGTGAGGGATGAGGTTACTTCCGAGAGGATGGTGAGAGCGTGCGCTTTTTGACCTTCGGGGAGGTAGGGGATTGTGATGTCGATTATCGTGTAGTTCTTGAGCTTGCGGTAATGGTCGAGGGTCGCGTTGAAGATGGCGAGGACTTCCGGGGAGGCGCGGTCGATCCAGGGACGGAAGATGCCGATGGTTTTCGGGGTGTTGCTGCTGTTGTTGTTTGGGGTGGAGGAGAGGGTGCGGAGTGGTGAGGGGAAGGATGCTGAGATGGGGTCTGAGGATTCTGGGGCTGGCGTGGCCATGAGTCGATAGGCGAGGGCTAGGTCGTCGATGTTGGAGGCTAGGGGCCCGTAGACGCCTGTGGTGGATGCCAGTGAGATGGTTGGAGAGCCGCTCACGCGGCCGTGGGTGGTCTTCAGTCCCCAGATGCCGCAGAAGGAGGCCGGGATGCGGATTGAGCCTCCGCCGTCGGCGCCTAGGGCGATGGGGACTAGGCCTGCGCTGACGGCGTAGCCGGAGCCACCGGAGGAGCCGCCGCAGTAGTAGTCGGGGTTATGAGGGTTTCTGGGGGTGCCGAAGTTGGGGTTGTTGTTGGTGGTGTCTGGGGTGTGAAGATGGTGGTTAGTTGGTTTAGGAAGCTCAGATGAGGTATGTTGGGAACTGCACTACTCACCAAGACCCAACTCGTGCATGGTGGTCTTGCCAATGACTATGGCACCGGCGTCCTCCCATTGCTTCACACACCAGGAGGTGCCCGTGAACTCGCCGGTGAAGTCGAGCTTGCTGCCCAGGGTTCGTCGGTATCCTTCCATATGTACTTCGTCCTTGATTGCGACGGGGATGCCATCCATTGGGCCCAGTGTCTTGCCATCTTTGTACCGCTGTGTAGAGGCTTCTGCTGCGGCGCGAATCTTGTCGACTTGCGAGTCTAGAAAGGCGATCGAGTGCTTGCCGGGTGGTTTGGCATCGCGGCGGATCAGGGGCAGTAGGGTCTCGACGACGGCAAGGGGAGTCAGTTCGCCCGAAGTGTAGCGAGCGATATAGTCGGCAGAAGTGTAGTAGCCTGCATTGCTTTGTCGCTTTGGCGTGGGAACTGGCAGGTCGGCAGCGGGAGCATTGGGGTTAGCGACGGGAATCACGGTCGGATCATACCGGGCGGAGTATTGGTCGAGGGGGAGGTTGCGGATGACATCGAAGCCAGTGGTCCCCCAGAGATAGCTCTGGATGAAGCCAATGTTCTGGATACTAGAGAGGGGAGATGTTTAAGCAGTTGTGGCTGAGAGGGAAGATGATGAGAAAGGAAGACATACAGACTGGCGCCGATGGCCAAGGGAAGGCCGCGGATGACGGGGATCACCTGCTCCTCATTCCTGTACGGCACGGTGGGGCCCGGCCGGGCCTCTGGATAGTGGATGAATGGAGCTTTCTCACCCATGATGCGATCAGGAAGTGTCGGTGAGAGTGGAGGGAAAAGAAAGAAAGAATTTACGGGGAGAACTTCCTTTCTTTTTCCTCCAGCTTGATCGCCAAGCCAACCGGCCAGCCGTCACTAAGCTAAGCTCAGCTCCCGAACCCAAACAGCTGCTTATTTACTGGACCCCGGATTTCGGTCCGCATCTCGACCAGAAGTAGTTGGTGGCCACGGTCTCTATACACAGTATTCTTCATTATAATCTGATTATTTCCCCCCTCCTTCTGGAGAGAGGTGTTATGTCTTTGCCCATCTTGTATTTCAAATTGCCAACTTGATGTTGGCCCGATCCAATCCTAGTGCCACGCCTGTGAGCGCCGCGGCGTATGCGATGAGGATTGCCATCGCCTGGGCCGTACTGACATCCAGTGTCGGGACGCTCAGGTTGACAGCCCCGGTGAGCAAGTTGGCAACCAGGAAGATAGCCAGTCCGCCGCGATTGAATGCCTTCAAAATCCGGCTTGTCGCAAAAGACACCCGATCGGCCTCACCGTCCTTCCCGGATGCCCGATGTACCGATGGGAAGAAAATTGTCTCCAGGAGACAGAAAAGAAACAGTTGAGCATTGTTAAAGGCAGATACCCAAACGACATACGGCATGTTAGCAAGTCGGCGCGAGACCGGAATGTTGGCGCCGTGGCCTAGTGCATAGGTAGAATTCAGAATGAAGATCGCAGACCAGGCGAGCGCTTGGACGCCCAGGGTCACCAGCACGCCTCTTCTCGCCTGCTGGGGAGACCGTTGGGTAGTGGTGCCGCGAGGAATGATCCGAATGCCAGTGGCACGGCCTGCCAGGAAAATCGCAAAGTATCCCAGGAACGAAAACACTCCTTCCCGGTTTTTGGAGAGCAAACTTGGACCGCGAGGGGAAACAAGAATATAGCTCTTCAGTTCGGTCGATTCCAAAGCGACTTGATACAACACAGCAACTGCCAGCGAAAGGGCTTCATAGGAGGGAACAATGTCAGCCAGGCTGTCAAAGAGTTCCATGAAGGGTGGCAAAAGACCCAGGGTGAAAAAGAAGTTCCAATGCACGCCATACTCCGTCACATGCTCCGCATAGTCCAGCCCCTTCACGCTGTACAGCCTGACCAAACCCAGGATAAGTAGAGGGACCGAGTGCCGCGTGGAAGCTATCAGCCGCTGGCATACCGGAGTCTTCCGAGCGCCATTGCTTCGGCCCTTAAGCACAGAGCGAGCAGATACTACCCCGCCTGAGAAGACGAAAGATCCCACACCCATATCCATGAGTGACGTGCCCCAATTTTCCACCTTTGCAAATCGCCGTGGAAACGCCTGGAAGTCCACCGCCAAGATGGCTACACAGGTAATGATCATCATGGCTGCACGATATGTTGTCAGAAATGGGTGGATTGGTAAGGATTCGGGCATGTCCGCTGCATTCTTATCGCTTTGGGTCGGTTTCGGGGGAGGTTTAGTCTTTTGCTGGCTGCGGGGAGGTCTTGAGTTGAGAAACAGCAGGAGGGCGGGGGCGATCAGCAGGACGTTCAGCGTCCATGGCGCAGAGGAGTAGACAGTCGTGGCAAACAGAATGGCCAGTACATTGAGCAGAAAGTCGGTCACCAGTGCTGCTGAGCTGTAAGGAGTGAAGAAGGAAAGGCGTGATTGTAGCGCTGACCATAAGAGAGCAGCGGCCTAGACCAATCCCGTAAAGAGTCAGCTACCACTGCCTGGAGGGTGTGACGTATCCCAGGCCATCACTTCTGGATGGGTGGGATCGAACAGCTGTCAAGGGGAAGAGAAACGTACAGGTGCGACTAATGTAACAGCATTGATCTCAAGAATGCTGCCACCAGCAAGATCAGACACGAAGGCCTCTTTGCGAGCCTTGTAGCTGGGATCCATAGCTGCTACTGCTACTTGTTCGGACCAGAAGTCCAAAAAGGCCAAAAGACCGATAGAGGAGGGGTAGAAGGAAAAGGAAAACAATCAAATGTGTGCAAAGCTGCAGATAGATTGGAGTTAATCTTGCATTAGAAGCCCTACCCACCGACAGTGAGACGTGGCCGGCGCAAGGTAGGGAGCAGCAAGTCAACAAGTCAGTCAAGTCAAGGCAGAATGCAAGCAAGCAAAGTGAGAAATGCGATGACGCGCGAACACAACAATCTGGCCGCTTTTAGTCTGGAGGACCTCAGGCCAGCAACTTCCCTCATTGGGGTTAGGCCGTACGGGAGGCACTTGTGTGCCTGGAAAGAGGAATACCGAGTATGGTAATCTGGTTACAGATCCATACAGATCCGTACATCCTCCCCGCCTTTCTGATTCAAACCGTCCAAAAACCGATTCTCATTTTCCCGCTTGCTTGTCGTGCTTGAGTCTGTCTGCCTCGTCGACTTCTCACCTTTTTCCATGGTCTTCTTTCCCTCCCTCTCAGCAAATCATCCTCTGCCATCTTTCCTGCCTGGGAATTATATTTCCGACTTATCAATCAATCACCGTGTCTCTGATTCAGACAAAGTGGTGACTAACCATATATCCACTGTTCTCCATCTCATTGTCCATCCCAATTACATTGCCTAAAGTGCCATACAGAATGGGCTCATATGCCTGAGTGCTCAGGAGTCTGAGACATGGAGACAGAAAAAGAAAGCAATCTGCTGCTTAATCTGCATTCACAGGGTCCGTTTGTGATGGATCCCATGCTGGGGATGCAAGAAGAGGAAAACAAAGGTCAGAAAAATCGAATGCCAGCCAAGAGCTGTATCGAATTATCGTGCTTATGTGCGACAGACCGATCATGACTGTGGCGTACGAGGTTTTCATTGGCAACTGATTACAGCCTACCACCTGCCAGGCTGCCATTGCTGGAGCCTCCACAATATTTCCGATCTACATTCTCTGGGGGCCCAACCAGCTGCTAGCAAGGGGGCGTACCGGGTTTCACCCACGGAGCTTGCTAAGCATGATGGGGGGCACTAACTAACAACTACCATACCACTAGATGCTTATACTATACTCCTACTGGAGCAGGGATGAGAAGGTGAGCCCCGGGGGGGACGGAGGTTCTCCGTGTCCCCCCTGGTAGGACAACCACGCAGGAAACTGCTTTAGGCTATGTGTCGTTGTTTCGAGCTAAGGACCGGTTGGGTCAGCCCCGGTTTAGCTCACAAGATATGCTGTGCCGCTTACTACATAATACTGAGTTTATGGTGCTTGCGTTGACATGAACGACGAACGGACGACTAATAAAAAACCATGGAACGCATCCACCACAGACCAATCAATCAGAGGGAAATGAATGATCACCAGCGAGTTTCAGTAAAGTACACGGCCGTCTCCCGTGCGGATGCAGCCTGGGACAATGATATGCAGCTATCAGGCCCACCGACCGGCTTTAGTACGGCTTTACCTTAGGAAATTTATTTTTTAGGGCCATTCGGCCGACGACCGGTATGTTGGCCTTCCGTGTCTGGGGTACATTGACACTACGAACAAGCTCCAGCGCATTGGATTATTTTGTCCTGTCTTGTGCCTTGAACTGATTCTTGCTGAGACAATTTATTGTGGTCAATGATATATGAGCCTATGTTCTCTCATCCCTGCAAAGACGAGTTTTTAGGAAATGAGGCTGAGCAACAGGAAAAGCAAAAAAAGGGAAGAGCAGCAAAAGCGAGGGAGGGAAAAAAATCAGAAGTGGGATCTAGACTCCATTTGAACCTTTAGGATTAAAACCGACTAACCTGAGAAGGCAGGCACAATGTGCGTCATGCATTCACGTTCAGCCAGCCATTTCTCTCAAGGCCTTCTCATGGTGGTGCTCCCTTTTCCTTCCCTCCCGTCGGATTTTGCCGTTTAGACTCGGGCACATTGCCCACTCCGTCCCTCCCGTGGTGATAATTCTGAAGAGGGTATTTGGGAGCCGTCGGTTTCGATGTTCTACGGGGCTTCTTTCGCCGGGCGTCTCCCGACACGAGTCCTATCCGGCAGTCGATTGGTTCTGATTACTCAGAAGGGCTTTTCTGGACCAACCTTTCGCTTGGCGCAGCAAATCGTAGTTGGTTTTGATGGAGGACCTGAGTGTGGACCCGATCTACTCCTCCTCGTGGCGAGCACAACCCCAGTGTTACCATGGTTCCGCCTGAACCCAAAGGGGCTGTTTGCCTAGTATTTACTCCCTTCCCAAGGCTCCGCCCTTAAGGAGTCCGATAGGAACATCCATTTCACAAACCTATTCGGGTAAATCCAGGAGGTGTCTGCAATCGCTGGTACGAACAGGCGGCAAGACGTCATTTGCTCAACCATGGGTGAGCCCTTCCAACAGAGACACTCATGGGGTCAGGAGTGACTGTCTTGTCCACATCTGATAGCCTGGCAGATCCTGAAATCTGAGATTCGGGATCCTGGAACCGCTGGGGATCGTGCATACCAATGCAAAACCCGCAGATCGCTGGGAAAATGGTGGTCAGCCACCGTCGTACTTTGTCGGTAGTCTGAACAGCCAAAACCCACACCTATGGTCAGCTCCGCTTGGTCTCTGGACGTTCTAACCCTTATGGACAAAGTTGGTCGCTCTCGGTGTTCCCCCGTCCCGCCTGCACTGCAGCGGCCCTCCAACTGCCAGTTTCTGACTGTCGGTCAGTCGGTTTACCCTCAACTTGATCTCTGTTTTGGGCTTAAGCCCCGGCATGGTGCCAAGGATTACTCTCTCCTGAGGTTGAACGAACGCCATGAAGCTTCTGTATGTGCCCCAGGGCGGCGTCGGTCGCCCATGGTTCTCATCTTCGTTTTAAGTTTGTACTTTTTTTTCCCTCTCCATTTCCATTTCCACATTCTCTTTTTGGGGTTTGCTTTTTTTTTTTCTGTTCGTTCGCTTAATGAAATATTGAACCCGCTACTGAATCGGGTCTGCCATGTGGCCCGGAAGGACTAAGATCCACCGGATGGTCAATACTACTACTAAATGCCGTACAATAGATGCTACTCCAGATGCAGATTTCGTGCTGGACATGCTCTAGGACAGGAGATGGACAGCAACAACGTGCCAATTTGTCTCTGCTCTTTCGGGGCAACCGGCATAACGGCGTCGGTACTTGACTGGTGTACGCTGCCGCCACGCAACCAGGCCAACCCGTCTAGGGTGCTGAGGGGACCCCCCCAAGTTGCGAATTAGAGCGTGCTTGTAGGTCGGGAGGGTCGGAAGGTGCTCATAGCGCTGCGCCGCTGACCCATCGTAAGAGCTACCTGAAGAAAAGCACTGCACCAAAGCCGTGTGTGCTTCCCCCCTCCCCCTCCCCCTTCCTTCATGGGATTGGGCTGCTCGAGGGATCTGCTCATTGGCGCGTCTTCGGGCCCCAAGCCAACGGTTGGTAACGAAAGTGTACGGTTTATTACTTACTTTACTGGTTTTACTGCTGATAACTAAGGAAGTTGGGGAGCTGGAGACTCCAAGCTGTCTGAGGCAGAGACAGGGACGATCTGGAGACAAAGCCAGGACTAGATCCTCCCAGGCCATACGTGCCTAATAATTGCCTGCACCAGTCAGAGTCTGTCTGAGCTGGAATGGGTCCTAGCAGCCATGCCCAAAAAGGGCAGTTCCCTGATTCTTTTTCGTTCAAACGCTCAACAAAGATTATTCCACCACCAACCCCTACTAAGTAACTACTGTCTACCTACGTATCTACCCGCCCACCTTGTTCCTATCAGACGGCCTCTGTCCGTCCCCTTGGGTATATATATACCTAGTTTAGCGCGACCCACGCACTTGGAACCGCTATAGTCGCATCTTGAGAGGCGGGCTCAAGTACCTTTAGCGGTCTACACACCTGTCTGGGATGCATCACGTTGCCTATACAAATCACACCTATCACCTGCAATAAACCCTCTTCTGCTCTTCTTCTCACATCATCACCCACCTGAATACGATTTGATGAGCAGGATGAGCCCTACTCCAGAACCTCCCACGGCCAAAAAGCGCGAGTCCCGTGCTGGGGCGCGTAAAGTGACGTCGCTCTCTGCCGAACAGCTGGAGAGGAAGCGCGCCAACGATCGGGAAGCCCAAAGAACCATTCGTCAGCGGACCAAGGAGCACATTGAACGACTGGAGCACCAAGTGGCCGAGTTGAAAGCCAAGGGGGAACAATTTGACGATGTCGTCCGACGGAATGTGGCGTTGGAACATGAAATTCGAGCTTTGAAGCATCAGCTCGCTCTGGCTGGTAGGCAAGGATATCCGGGTATGGGTAGGTGGCCGGTCTCGTTCATTTATTTCAGCTACAGAAAGAACTTGAAATGGCTGACAGATATCCATTGCGCATCAACAGAAGGAACTTATAGCAATGCTCCCGGGTCTATGCTCCCGGCCGCGCAGTTTGCAGAGCCTCTGGGGATGAATCCAGCTTCTAGAGCCCCCTCAGTCATCTCCACGTCCAGTCGCGTCTCGGTAGGGTCGGAATGGCCACCTTATGGCACAAACCGGTCACCTTCAACATGCGAATCGAGCGAGGCGAATTATGGGAACCGGGCTGAACCGTACCTGTTCGAAAATCAACTTCAGCCGGCGAGCGCCATGTCTGTCGCGCCACCGCAGGTTAGCTACAGCGCGCCTGTCGGTGCTCAACCAGACCCGACATTTCAATCGTATGCACAGGCATATCACACCGGGAACGCCACTCGTGGACCAGTAGATGACCTAGCACCCCATCCTCCACAACCAGTTCATTACGTGCCTGGACAGCGGCCGATGTCAGTACCGACAATACCCACAGAAAGACCGGCAGGATATTCTCTCGTGCATGCGCCCCAGCCATATCACCAACATACGCTTCCACCTCAGACACGGAATGACTACAGCTATGCCTGGAACCCGCATCAGTCGTGAGACGCTGGACGAGCAAGTGGGTCTCTCACGAAAGGAAAGAGGTTCTTGCAAGAGGCCAAGGCAATCGCGGTCGTTGCCTGGAGGCTCAGCAAGCTATCAGATGATGGTTACGATCAATACTCTCCGACTCAACGCACGGGGAGGACCTGGTATCTGGGACGCGAAACACTGCTGCGTGCAACTACGCAAAACGACACAAACACACACTTTCGGGCTGGTCATATTACACAGGGCTATCTCCAACTTGTCTGCATAAACTTGTGATGAAGGCGCTTCATTGGATCCGGAAATTGGCTTGCCTCTTGCCTGGCGTCCACCAAAGAAAAAAAATTCCCAGGGGTCCGGTTATCTCGGTGACACTGGCGGTCACCACACCGTATCGTGGAACAGGGCAGATCTGACCCGTTCAGTCCCAGCTCCAGCTCTCCCGACGACCCGCCCCAGCAGAAACAAATCCGTGATTTTCGGCCCGCGAACACGACGAGATTTGCCGGCGGGAGATGATGGAACGGCAACTCCACGTTTTCCTCATGATTCGCTTGGATAGAGAGGGGGAGGGGGATGCAGAGGAATCAGATTACATGATTCAATGGTAGACTGATTAGTCAATAGTATCTAGATTGAGAGAGAAAAGAAAGAAAGAAGAGAAAGAAAGTCGATAACCGAGATGCTACGAATCCACATGGTCGGTTTCAGATTCAACCAGAAAACCACAATATGATCGATCATTTTCATCATCGTAAACATCATCAGAGCCCCAGAATGACCCAGTGTATACTGGCCCCCCTTTTTTCCTCTTCATGGAATGTATCTTGTAAAAATTTTACTTTTTTCCAGAACCATCTGCGTACCACACTTTCCATCCGATTAGCAAATCTTCCATTTATTTTTTCCCCAGCCGGCCCGCCGCCCACCGGCTCGTCTACCGGATTTCCTTCTTTCTACAAGGCCCATCCATACTTTACTCGAAGTAGACAAAAGAAATCAACCCCAGCTACTACTATCCACCTACCCTTTAACGATGATTCGAGCTCGGCAGAGTAAGCGTTTAAATCCAAAACTAGCACAGAAAAGAATAACACAGAAGAAGAAAAAAAGAGGATCAAACCGGGGAGATCGGATCCAGAATAACTCCCGAAAACCCTCTTTCTGTATTCTTCTTCCTTCTTTCCTTTCCCTTTCTTGTGTAAGCTTCCGATCGGAACCAGTATACCCAGTACCCAGCTTTTCATTTCTGTCATCGGGGAGGGGGGGGGTTTGTCCTCTCCAACCGAGCCTCCATCAAAACTCTCTGATGATCCTGATTCAATTTCTTGGCTTGGCTCTTGGCCTTGGCTTGCTTGGCTGACTTGGGAAAAGATATGATATATCAAAAGAAGTTAATGCAGGCATATTTCGGTATGATTATTGTACTTTCGGTCGGATCGGTCGGATACCTCTAGTTACTACTTACTATACTAATCATATTTCTTACTCTAAGTTACGGCTGTAGTTGTTGATCGTAACTTTGTTCAACTCAACTCTGGGTCGGATGGAGCCTACTTAGTAGTTAGCACTAGCATTCAGCCTGCCTAGGCTGCAGTAGCCCTTAACATTATTTATCCATCTATGAGTCTATCTAGTCTAAGTATAGTAGATGGTTAAGTCTATTCTGGTTAGTTGATTTAGTTTAGTTGGATGGATGTGGATGGATGTCGGGGAAGGGGGCGCGGGGAATTCGGCGTTTAATTTTATTGGGTTCTGCGCTTCATTATTCATACTGTAGAGTATTATTATTAGTACTGTACTGTTGAGATGGATTATTTTATAAATACGGGATTTCTAACTAGCATAGTAGATGTGCAGTTGGACAAGAAGGTTAAACTACTCGGCCGGTAGGAAAGTACTACTACTTTTTTTTCCCTTAGCAAGGAAGACTACTTACTGTAAGTACTAGGGTTCCCACTAAGACGCTAATCGATGATACCTACCCAAATAGTATTTAGTCTTTCCTGAGGTTTTTCTATTCTCTTGTTTGCCGACGTGGCCAATTATGGAATGGATGGATGTAGTTTCCGGGTATTAATGGTACATAGCGGTAAGAGGGGATGTTTTCTTTTGGGTAACTACATATGTATGAATGTATGTATGTATGTAACTATGTGCTTTGTAAGTAGTGGATCCCCATTTAACATCTGAGATGCATATTCGGATGTCGGATATAAGGATGAGAGGATATTGGAGGAAGGATATATGGATGTATGGTAGTCTGGTAGAGAATGTAATCGGTTCCAGTCCCATGGGTTGGAATTTGAGTTTCTCGGCTAGATCGACACGAGGTTCGTTGATTTTCATACCCTTCTTCGGATGTGAGGGAATTGGGTCATAAAGATACATAAAGTGACATAAGAAGAGGATAAATATGGTATAGTATAGTGTGTCATGTGTATGTATCTAGGATGGATCGGATCTCAATCTATGAAACGGAACCATAAACCGAATGACGGATGATAACATGGAACAAGTGGGGGGAAAAAAGAAGTAAGAAAAAAAGGTATCGTTTCACTTAGCGAGTATACTGCTTCTGTAGCAACTTGGCAATCGTCTGCAATTGAATGTTGCTGGTTCCCTCGTAGATGGCGCCGATCTTGCTATCCCTGAACATCTTCTCGGCGATACCTTCACGCACGAAGCCCATGCCTCCCATCCACTCCACTGCGGCCCCAGCCACGCGGCCAGCAACTTGCGAGGCATACAGCTTCGCCATTGCGGCATCTTGCACGAAGTCTTGTCCCGCTTCCTTCTTGCGTGCCGCGTTGTAGACCAGCGCACGGGCGGCTGCGATCTCAGTGTACGCTTGTGCCACCTGGTGCTGCATGCCCTGGAACTCGCCGATCAGTTGGCCGAATTGGCGTCGATCATTCCAGATGTATCTGCGACACGTGTTAGCAATTGGAAATATCGGCCATGGGATGACTGCTTCAGGTCCCCTCGGAGATACGGGAGTCCCGCGGAGATATGGAGAGGTGGTGTTAGGGGACGCTTACTGCGCAGCATTCTCCCAGGCGCCGAGGGCCAGCCCGGTCATCTGGGCGGCGATACCAATTCGTCCCTCGTTCAGAATGCTGATGGCGTACTTGTATCCCTGGCCCTCTTCACCAAGCAGGTTGCTCTTAGGGATCAGGACATCGTCGAAGTTGAGCACGCAGGTGCTGCTAGCCCGGATGCCTAGCTTCTTTTCCTTCTTCGCAATGGAGAAACCCGGGGTATCTTTCTCCACGATGAAGGCGGTGATACCCTTGTAACCCTTGCTGGGGTCAAGGTTGGCAAAGACAAGGAACACGCCGGATTCCATGGCGTTGGTAATCCACATCTTCGATCCGTTGATCTTGTACCCATCGGCTGTCTTCTCAGCCTTGGTCTGCAAGGCAAACGCGTCCGATCCGGAGGCCGGCTCCGACAGACAGAAAGAGCCGACGGTGCCAGTAGCCAGCTTGGGCAGCCATGTGCGTCTTGCCTGCGCGTCACCGTACTTCATGATAGCGGTGTTGACTAGGGTGTTGTGAACGTCTACAAGAACACTGACACTAGGATCGACGCGAGCAAGCTCCTCAATCGCCACAATCGCCGCCGTGAAGTTCATCCCCGCACCACCGTATTCCTCCGGAATTTCAATGCCCATCAGTCCTTGTTCGAAGAGTTGCTCGACCACGGCAGGGTCCATGGTCTCCGCTTCATCCATGTCTCTGACTTTGGGCGATATTTGCTCCTGAGCAAACTTATTGACGGATTCGGACATTAAGGACTCTGTTTCGGAGAGGAAGGTGATCGGGGTGGGCGTCAGTCCGGACAGGTCGACATCCCGCCGGCGGGAGGTGGTGGAAAACGCATGGGTGCTGCTGGAGGAGGGTGTTAGCAATAGATAACGGCCATCACCGTGTGTATACTGCTATGGTTCTTGTCCTGTGGAAGGGTGATGACGGCCAAAACTCACCTCACAGCTAGCCTGGCCGACAACGGCTGTCTTGCGATAAGGCGGGCGGAGGTAGCAGTGCGCGACAAAGGCCGCAACGCACGGGTGATAGACGCCATAGCGAGATGGAACTGACTGGATTAGCTGGTTATAGTGTGTAACTCGAGGCCACGGCAAGACACGCAAGGGGAAGAGAAAGAGAAGAGGAGGAAAGCAGGTAGTGACGGGGAGAGATCACGAGTGAGGAGCGCAGACGGGCCTCGGTTAAACGCGGCCGAGGGCCGTCGATCAGCCGTCTCCCCGTTTCTCCAGCTCCTCCAGCTCCAGCTCCATCTCTCCGCATTTAACCACCTGCTGGGGCATATCTACGAGTCCTGTCAACTGGAAGCCATACCAGATTAATTAAATATCATTGTCTGAATGTCACTACCAACTTGTTTCTGTCAAAATAGGTTCCAGTGCGCCTATCTATAGCCCGAGACATAAACTCCCAACCCCTCGTTCACATGTCATTCCCGCTCTATCAATTATCATATGCTTATCACCTTTTCTGGCTCAAACACCTTTGCTTGAGAAAAGTAATAACCTCGCTGGTTCGCCACAATACGCTTCCCCGTTCGACTATCTGTAAAGTCACAGTTGTAATGCGTATGGCCAAATCCCCACAGTCGCACCTGGGGTTTCTCCCAGCACGCCTCTCCGGCGAGATCCGTCGCGAACGCCGATGATATAGGACTCTTCGCGTGCGCGGGATCCACCGCCAGAGGTGCAACAGTTGGACTGTGATGGGTAAAGATCACAATTCTATGATGGGGGTTGGATCTTGCGATTTCAGTGACTTGATCGTTGAGCCAAGCTCGGTCAGCTTCGTGAGCAGCGCAGTGATCCTCGACCGACCAGTTCTTGATGTAGTAAAAGTCATTTAAGCCGAAGCTAACCCTTTCCTCTTGCATCTCGCTGACCTTGGAGTGAAACGTGCACCCCAGAACTGTGAGA
This sequence comes from Aspergillus neoniger CBS 115656, assembly GCF_003184625.1. Classification (NCBI taxonomy): domain Eukaryota; kingdom Fungi; phylum Ascomycota; class Eurotiomycetes; order Eurotiales; family Aspergillaceae; genus Aspergillus; species Aspergillus neoniger. Next base: position 361,941 of record NW_020291129.1, read on the forward strand.
TCTGGTGCCAGATCATATCGGGTTTGGTCGAGAAGGACAAACTTCCCTAGGTTGTGAGACCCGGACTTGGTATTTTGTATCTGTGCTCCTTTGCGTGTTATATCGTCAGAGAACCGCTTCAGCTTCTCCCTCACGTCCAACCAACTAGAGTGGAAGGGCTCGTGGTTCCCCATCACGAGAAAGACGATCTCAAACTTGCGGAGCTGATCTTCGATGAACAGGAGGAAGCCATCGTCCCTGACATTGCCGATATCTCCCAGAAGCGCTAGATATGGTGCTTTTGGCGCAATCTCAAACAAGTCGTATCCCTTGGGGTTTTCTAGATGCAGGTCGGAGACGATCTGGAACCGTGCCATTTTTAGTGAGGGGCTTGACCTCCCTAGTCTATCCCTCGATCCCAATTGTTCAGCACTCTAAGCGCCCTTGGCTCCAACAAGAACCCTGCAGCCAGTGGAAAATTCAGGGTGTGCACTGGCTGGCTTGTCAAAGAGGGGAAAGAGAGCCACCTCCACTCAACCAGGGCCTTTCCGGGAAGGGATGGGGGGTGAAACTTGCCGCCGGCCGCGAAGCTGTTCTATTCTTGTGAGCAGACGGACCACTCACGCGCCGCCGTGAGTATATGTGGCGGTGCGGTGTGATGTGATGGTGTGTGGCGCAGCAGTGCCAAGAGCGGACGGGGGCGATTATGTCACTCCCCTCTTGGCCGCCATCCATTCATTCATGCTTAATTTCCACGCTCATCGGCCTGCCCGGGGTTCGGGCAAGTATTTATTGCCTGTCCCCCGGTTCTGCTGTCGCATCTCTTCTCCTTCTTCTCTGCTTTACTCACTATCATAATTCACCTGGTTGCTGTGGACAGTACACCGTCTCTCATCTTGCAATCTTCCCCGCCAAGCGGCTGTGCCGTGTTATCAGCTCCCCCCCGCAAAGTCCTCCACTTGGTAACCACAGGGTCTTTGGTTTCTGAAACGTGTCTACTGTCTCTTTTCAAAGCAATTTAGTCATGACTTCTACCGTTCACGATCCAAGGCTACTCTACAGCATCGGCAACATCCGTGCTTTCCACATTCAGAATGGCGAAGAGACAGAGTTGACCCCGTCTGGGCCTCAGACCCTCTCTCTCCTGATGGTCCCCACCAGAACGTCCTCACCTGGCAATTCCCCCTCAACGCCTCCCCCTGATGCGTCTGCAGAGGAGGACTTTTACCTTCATCTGCATCTGCCACCGGAACTGGACCTAGCGCTTCCTGCTACCACCCAGATCTTCCACCAGTCTCCAGACAGCTACTTGATCCCTCGCTGGGATGTGGGCCCTGATGATGGCGCATTCATTCGCATCCAATTTCCGGGTATCGGTTCGGGTCCGGGTAAGGTCACACAGGATGATATAGATACCTTTGAGACTATCCTGGCTCAATGCACGGCGTTCCTCGAACGCGCTCCCCCACCGAGCAATCATGCTCCGTATAATCCCGCAACTTACGCGCCAGGCGAAGGATATGTTGCTCCGTCAGGGTTTGCCCAGGATGATGCCCATGGCCGGATCGTTCTTGTGGATGAGGAAGATGGAAGCGTCGTTGGTGAAATGGAAGGGTATGATGTGGTTGAGAAGCCTGGTGTCAAACCTGGCTCGAAGAGTACGTCTTCTATCCCTCCTAGCCCATGAATGTGCTAACAGTCTTGACTTGATAGGACCCGTGGAGATTGAACTTCCTACTGAAGCCGAGGGTAACCAAGTAAACGTCAGCAATGTCTCCGAGGAATACCTGCGGATGGCTCGTCATCCGGTTTACAAAGACTCGACGATCGTTCAGACCTCTGCGACTGCTTCTCGCTTGATTGTCACTGGATCTTCCTACCTTGCCAACGCTATCACGAGCGGCGCAGAAGCTTTCACCAAAAAGACCAAGCCCAACCCTAAACCGATGACCTTCTCTGACGCCACACATTCTCGGATTCGGAAGGTCGGTACATTCTCGCAGGGTGCTGCCGATCTGTCTGCAAAGACAGTTGGTCAGGTGGGTAAATACGCCCAGAATATCGGCGCCTCCCTGGCCCGCCGCAAGGACAACGGTACACAGAGGGGTGTCAATAGGTCCGGGGGCGACTACAAGCCCGGCATCCTGAACAAGTCGTTGATTGCGTTCTCGACTTTGACGGATGGCATCGAGCAGGGTGCTCGCAACGTATTGATCACCGGCTCCAATGCAGCTAGCACCATGATTGGACATCGCTATGGCGAGCAAGCTGGTTCAGTGGCCTCCGACCTCACTGGCGGAGTCAAGAATGTCGGTCTGGTATATATCGACGCTGCGGGTGTCAGCCGCAAAGCTGTGCTGAAGTCTGTTGCGAGGGGCATGGTCGTCGGCCGTATGCGCAACGGGCAGCAGGTCCTCGTTGGCACGGGCGACGGCGGTGATGTTCCTGCTGGAGTAGCTGGCCCAGGTCAGGCATATGGCCGTGAGCCGGTTGTAAGACGTCAGTCTCCCAGCTCGACCCCTCCACCCGCATACGGTGCACCGGGCACTACTTCATTGAGCGGTATGTCCATGTCGGGGGGCAAGCGTTGACGTGGATGCTCTGGGTGTGTTCTTTCGTTCTAATTTGTTTGCTACACTGTTTAATGTATGATTTTATGACCTTGATGCCCTGGGCTGGTGATTTCCCGCGTGTCGTCTCTTCTGTGCTCTTTCGGATGATTTTATGACACGTCCTTGTTTATATGGAGATATGATGCAGCCTGACATACGGTGGCACATCAATGAGACGGGAACAGCAGTGACATTTGTTCTTGTCATATACTACACTAGAGAGACCAACTCTATCTCCAGACTAGTTGTGAATATTAATTTTCGATACCCAACCACCAATGTTGACTTTCTGTCTACTACGCGGTATAACTACTACAAATTAACCATAAACAGGAACAGTTGCAGCGGTTTCGGTACCACTAGGCGTGGGTTTATCGTAGAGATGTATCCGAGTCGATATCCTATAATCCAATGCATTCCCAGCTGATACCTACGTCTTGCTCCTCGTTCTCGAACCGGCGCCTATCACCAGGTCCAATTATGGCATACACTGGGTCTACATCAATTAGTAATAGTTATGCTGCTACCTGGGCACTGCTCTCATGGTGAAATCATCGCACCTTACTACTGCTTACCATGACCTGCCGCAGCAAATATATATAGTAGTATATAGTTCACAGTATCATCTCGCCAATTCACCCAGTATTACTACCTGGCAGCTAACCTACTAGTACTACTTAATAGGACCAAGCAATGAAGCTACTAAATCAACGTAACCCAAAGCAAACCAAACCATACCTATACAGAGCATCCCAGCACATCCCTCACTGAGTAACAAAAACCACACCAGAAAGATACCTCTTTAGCCTAGCTTCCCCCTAATATAACCAAAACCTCACCCCGTAAACATGCAATAAGACAATATGGCCGAGCGGTCTAAGGCGATAGACTAGAAATCTATTCTCTTCGGAGGCGTCGGTTCAAATCCGACTGTTGTCGATATCTTTTTGTTTTTTTTTTTTCCCCTTCCCCTGCAGTAGTACTCTCTGGGTGGAACTCTTTTGTGGGAACTGTAAGTAACCATTGTGTGGTTGTTGTGGATCGTGGGTGGGGTCGGTTGGCGGGTTATCCAGAATTATCATATGGGGGTTGAGATTATGGGTTCTTGGTATAGAGTATATCTATAGTCTAGATATCTATGGGCGGTGGGAGGTATGCAATGCATGCTTGGTAGTCATGTGTCAATATCGATTCATTGGGTTCATGTTACAAAGGATGTAGATAGTGCCGATGTCTAGAGTTTAGGATTCAGGTAGGTAGAATTATTTCTCTGGGTTAGGTGGGTATCTGGTTCTCTGTTCGAATGAAGAGGGGAGAAGGTGTATGACACGCAGTAAATTTTATTGATTGGAAGCATGTGAGATTTATGTGCAGGGTGATGTAATGTTGTACACCCTGTATGCGTGTATGTATGTAGCCTAGGGAGAGCGGGGATAGCAATGCGAACATAATGTGGGAGAATTGCATAAGTACTACATATGGGCTATGAGCAATCTACAGCTGCAGTTCGGCATAATGCCACGTATAAAGGGGAATATCTGATGCTATGCTGCATGAATGGATTTATTGGGTAGGACAGCTTTGTTTCGCTACTTAGCCAGTAGATGGTCGATATGATCATGTTCGGAGATGCGCGCGAGTCATTCCTTACCCCAGAGATGAGTGAGAGGGTAATGGTATCCTAGCAAGGCTCCCTATAATGCAATTTATTATTTACCTACTAGACGATCATGCAATATGTATATCCCCGAGAAGGACCGCCTCGTTCCCGGGGAGATCAAGCAAAGGAAATTAGTTATATCTCAGTCCCTGTCATAGTAGTACCCCATAGCTCGATGCAGAGGCAACAAGTAATATAGACATGCAGATCATGTTCCACGCGACTAGCCCAAGAAAGGGAAAGATCATATAACTGTGGTGTTTATGTGTTCAGAGATTATTTCAGATATCCATGTACAGATAGTTGCCCATCAGACCCCGATTTGGGAAAGTAAACATGGCGCAAATTGGAATTGGTTTCTCAGACAAGCATTGATTATGTTGCAGAAGAAGACATCGATAAGGCTGGCAGGGTAAGGAGATCTCCCCGACAACCAGCAGCAGCAGACAAACAAGGGGATTGATGAAGGGATGCAATTGAAATTATAATTAGATCGGTTAGTTAGTTAGCTAGAGTTTACTGTAGATAGTTGTCACAGGCTCACAGCGCATACGTAATTGGGGGAAATCTCCGAAACTCACTATTATCATCGGCGCGATGCTGGGGTAACGAACTGGTCGTCGGTCGTCATGCGGAGTAGATCCGGTTACTACTTACAGTACACTCGTAGGGTTACACTGCAAAGGTAGTTGCCCAGGCCGCCAAAAGTAATCAAGAGGGGTGTCTCCTTGATTGAGCATGGGCCTTTTTCTGTTTTGTCTTGTCTTGTTTTGTTTTGTTGCTTCCCTGGGAACATCCCTGTCGAGAGTTCCTATTTTAGAGGGATTGGCTTGACGGGCCCCCTCCCTCCCCTCCCTCTCGGGTAAGCCGAGTAGACTAGACTGTCAGCTTTTTAATTAAATAGCTGGATGAGGTGCATCCTAGCTGGCAGGCTAAGGTAGCTAGCTGATCAAGGTCGGTTTCATGTCGGAGACGTAGGAGTAAGATACAGCATTAGCATGGGGTGGTTGGTCCAATGGCGTGCAAGCTGGCGCTAGTTAGTCCAATGCTGCACTCATGGGAATATCTACTCCATTCCGGAAGAATCCGGTTAGTGTGGTTGGACATGTCGTATCAGTAGCTATCAAGACTGGAGGGCGGAGTAAGTAGAGTTGCGGAGGATGGGGTTCAGGAATGGAAGTTTATCGAACATGTAGATGGAAGGGAAAAAGACAGTCGATAAGAAAGATATCAGGAAGTATGATGATCCATCATCCAAGGGATAAAAAAGGAATGACACCAGCATTAAATAAGCTCGACCTTGATGGGCAAATAATTAGAGTACCGATCATGGTAAGAAGGACAACTCCAGGGATGGCGGTTATCCCTACCGTGGATAGGATATCCAAGGGTCAAGGATGGGGCAGGACCCAAAGAAGAAGAGGAGCACGTAGATGTATTAAGCGCTGTGGTTGGGGGCTTTTTTTTTTTTTTTTTTTGTTTTTGGTCAGGGACGGGTATGATCCATTGACGTGTATGTGATTTAAGTTCGTTTAGTTGAGTTAATTAGATTTGGTAGCGATCGGGAGTTCATGAAGCCAGTTAGTAGTAGTAGATTCTGAGAGGAAATCATAATAACAAGTCGAATAACAATTAAAACAGCAAACCAGCAAACCAGCAAAACAGACTACTGTAAGTCCCCTACTAGGCGGTGGTACCTAAGGCAGGTACCAGTGGGCGGCGTGACCGGCGGTACCTGAGGTGTCCAGGACGGTAATCTTCCGGACAGCCAATCAGCAGTTGGGCGCAGACGATGACTGCCCGGTTAGTCGCCGTAATGACGATCGGCTGCCCCAGCGGCTCCAGTAGCGACTTTTTTTCGTGCCGGCTTGAAACAGTGGTTCGATGCCCCTGATGACTTGGCGCCTTCTCATGCTCACTTGGTCTCTGGTCTATTCTCTCTCTGGTCTGTCGGTCTGGCTGTGATGTGCTGGGAAGCTGGCAGCTGGGAAGAAGGGTTGTGTCGGCTGATCATGACCACTGCGCAAGACTCCAATTAAGTATACGAGGGCCGCTTGGTATTATTATAGTGGTAATCGACAGAAAAGCATGCATAAATCGGCACACCAAGTGAGTACGTAGTAGATAGTCGGTTCTAGTGAACACTACTACATAAGGTACACGATCGCCCATCCGGACGAATGACCAGACTCAGAAGGAGAATCCCAACGGCCGGTCGAACCAGGCAAGGGACAACACCCACGTTCAGGCCCTTGTTTTAGTGGTTCTCATCTGGATCGGGCGTCCATTACGCCCTTTTTCTGCCCCATTTTGCATCCAAGAAGGAAACCAAAGGAGAAAGGGAACAGGAACAGGAAGAGGAAGAGGAAAAAGAAAAACAAAAAAGCATTTCGTCACCACCTCGTGAGGATATTAGGTAGCCAGGGAAGGCGGTCATCCCCACTACTAACGTTCTAGAGTCAGTCGGGTTTTCCCAATTGAAGCCCACTCCTCCGTCCGTATTCAAGGTTCCCATGGTCCAGTCACATCCCTCGCTCCTCCCAATATTTCCGAGGTCCCCCAATGCAGCTGATTTTGATGTAGTTCTGTTATGTAGGTAGGTCTCTTATGGAAATGTAGGTTGAGATATGAATGTCTTAAATAGAATTTGATTTTCCAGTAAAGACCGAGCTGTATTTGACTTCATTCATCTGTCATTAACCTGTTGGTTAATTCCTTTTTCTTTCTACTTCCTTTTTTTTTTTTTTTTTTTTTTTTTCTTTTCGCAACTGCCATGTTGCGCTTTTAACTTCTGGCAAGTTGCTTATGATTTTAAATTGGGGCGGCGATGATTATTCCTGGCAAAGAGATCCGACCCGCTGACCCGCTTTTTGCTTTCCCCAGCCAGCACAGCAAAGCAACGCAAAGCAAATGCTGGTTGACGGACTGGTTGCCCGTTCCTTCTCGCGACTCGCCTTGGAATTATTTGTCCCTGCTGTTTCTCTGGCTCCCCAATTCAGGTGGGAACCTCATTTCTATACTTGACATTCTGCTACGTACTCCCGACACGAGGTAACCAGGTCAATTCATTCACTAACCAGATATGAAGTAGTTAGCAGTTAGCAGATAGTACTTAGCAGGTGGCCCCGTCAGAGTGCTTGGGTGGGTGTTCATCGTTCGCAGGAGGGCAATAATAATAATACCTGGCTTATTAGCTGTATCTAGTAGTAGTCGACTAACTAGCATTATCAAAATTATTATTTTTATTTTTATTATTATTATTATTTTTATTCGTATTGCTACGACTTCACACTTACCACCGCCATCTCTTCCTCCCCTTCTCTCTATCCCCTCTTCTTTCTTCTTTCCCATCATCATCTCTTTCCCTCCATCCTCTTCCTCTTCCTCTTCCTCTTCCTCTTCTCTTGTTCCCTTTGTTCTTTTTGTTCTGGTTTCATTCGATTCTTGTTCTCTTCACTTGTTATTTCTGCTTCTTGCCTTCGTTTCGGGATCCTCTTCCTTTTAGACGCCCTCCCCCCCCCCTTGGGTCCTTTGATCCCGCCGGTCTTCCTGCTCCCCTCGCGCCGCGCCCCCCCCTGTCCGCTCCCCGTTCCAGAGACGGACGACAACTCCACACCAGGCTTCAAGCACCCCTCTTGTCGCGACGCTACTGCTACCGCTGCTCAAGCAACTACTGCTGGCTGCTGGCTTGCTGCGTGTTGCTGCATCTTCGTTCTTCCCTCTTCCCTTCCACCATCAACCCCCTCTCCCCAATTTCCCCTTCCCTGTTGATCATGCTATTCAAAGTAGCATACACTCTGCCTTGTCAATTCCCTCGGAAGTGTTGAAATTGGTGCCGTATCTGGGAAAAGGTCCAAAGCGAGCTTTCCCGTCGTCGACTGTCCATCGTGCTAAAGTAAGAAAGTGGCTCGTGGTGGTTAATTTCGCGTCTCTCCCGAGGCTGCTGCTCTTCCCCTTCCCGCCCGCGTCGGTCTCGTCCCTCCGATCTCCAATTCCTCAATCTCTCGAGCCGCAGACTCTCTTCCCCCCCCCTCTCCCTCTTCAACCCATTACCCACCTGGGTAGCCATTACTCGTGGGAAGAGGCCAAGGTCCAAGAGTCAATTCTGCAGTGCAGATATTTCCCCCCCTTCTTGCTGCGATCCTACAATATTACCAGGGGTTCGCAAGAAATCAAAAAAAGAAAAAAAAAAAGAAAATTCAAAATCCACAACAAGCAGCAGCTTATGCGTTTCTTTGACAAACGCGAGTATTGACTAGCTTCCTCTTCTTTATTTTCGCCGACGTCGCTTTGCACTAATATTCTGCTGCTTCTAATCGACCTGGTGTCCTTTATACCAACATCTTTCTGCTTTTGTCGGTGACCCAGTACCCTGTCAGTTGTTTCCCTAAACCATTCATCCCTTATCGGTGGTTCGAATGGGACCTCCGATGACTGAGACTGACTCGAGAGACAACAGCTCAGCTGCCCGACCGGAACCCTTTAGCTCCGGACTGATCGGTCACTGTCTCCCCCCCCCACAAACAGATAGTAAAAAAGAAAAACAACGACGTCCTCTTTTATCTCCCTCTGGAGGGCTTGGACGTGTCGGAATTCAGCTCGCCGATCGCAATTGCTCCATCAGAGCGAACCGAGGTGATCGCTCATCTGCCGTCTCGCGTCTGCCTGAAGAGGCTGTCCCCGGACCGCAAACGCAGCAGTCCCTCATCTCAAAGGCTCTGCTGCGTCTTCAATAAACGAAGGTATGTGACGTGCTGCCCTACACTGTTGGCCGAGATTCCACATTGGTCTGCCCCTCCCCCGTGGCTGCTCCTGTCCACATTCCTCCCCCTCCAGCTCCGTCATTCCGAATTATGCGCCGCAACTCTGCTGTCAGCGTCGCCGCGACAGTCGCCGCGATGGAGCGTCACACAGCGCAATCCGTGTAGTGCTAACGGCTCAGCAGCTAGCCTCCTCTTCGGTCCTGACAGCTTCTTTCGGCTATGAACGACTCCCAATCGCAGTCCTTGCCGCTCACCACCCATGCATCCCCAGCCTTGACACCCGCAGCGCCGTCCGAGCAGGACAACAACCGCTCTCCCGCTTACCCCGACCTACTGGGTGCTCCGCCCGTCCCGCCGCCGAGGACGTCGTCAACTCACCGCGGTCACCATGGTTCGAGTGCAAAACCCTCCTCATCCTCCGCCGAAAATTCCTCGAGTTCTCGTCACGGAAAGAACAAAGCCGATGACCGGAGTGCAAGCCACCGTGAGAGGAAGGGGGAGGACAGCCAATTTCGCCCGGTGAACATGCCCGAGGAATACCCGCAGGGTCCGAGCTCCCACGCGCCGGGGGCACCGTCTTCGGAGGATAACATGGAAGGTTATGCAGGCCAGGGCGAGCTACAGAAGGAGTCTAGCGCAGTACTCAATCAGGTCCTGGTGAGTGATCCGTCTGTGGACATCGAACGGGAGCAGGTCCGGCAGGCCGGCTCGTCGGTATCCCCATCGACGGAGAGCGCTCCGGCATCCGGGTTGGGCTTGGTGGGAAGCGATGGTGTGGATGATGGAGGTCGAGGTGGACTACGAAGCCGGCACGACTACTCGGATCATGCTGTCAAGCGCAAGGAGACGACGTTTGGTCAGTACATTCTTGGACAGACGCTGGGTGAGGGCGAGTTTGGCAAGGTGAAATTGGGGTGGAAGAGAGACGGCACCATACAGGTAGCCATCAAGCTCATCCGCAGGGAGTCTCTTGGGTCAAATCCTAGCCGGTTACCCAAGATCTACCGCGAAATCTCAATTTTGCGTGACCTCGCTCACCCGAACATCGTTCGGCTCCACGAGATGGTCGAGACGGACCGTCACATCGGTATTATTATGGAGTACGCCTCTGGGGGTGAGCTCTTCGACCATATTCTGAACAATCGGTACCTCAAGGACAATGCCGCTCGTCGCCTGTTTGCGCAACTCGTTTCGGGTGTCGGGTATCTTCACAAGAAGGGTATTGTCCATCGTGACTTGAAACTGGAGAACTTGTTGCTGGACCGGAATCGCAACATTATTATCACCGATTTTGGTTTTGCGAATACGTTCGACCCCATGGACGAATTGGGTGATGAGATCGAATATAACCTGACGAACAAGGAGTTTGTTAAGCGGATGCGCTTGGACAGGCCCAACGCCAAGGGTTTAAGGCGAGGTGATCTGATGCAGACCAGTTGTGGAAGTCCTTGTTATGCCGCGCCGGAGCTCGTGGTCAGCGACTCGCTATACACTGGGCGCAAGGTCGACGTGTGGAGCTGTGGCGTGATTTTGGTGAGTGACACTCGCATAACATAATAATTGCAACGCGCTAATTGGTTCATAGTATGCTATGCTCGCGGGATATTTGCCCTTCGATGATGACCCGGCGAATCCGGACGGTGATAACATCAACTTGTTGTACAAGTACATTGTCACTACCCCTCTAACATTCCCCGAATATGTGACCCCCCACGCTCGCGATCTTCTGAGGCGCATCTTGGTGCCTGATCCTCGGAAGCGCGCAGACCTGTTTGAGGTGGCCCGGCACAGCTGGCTCAGCGAGTACTCGCACATTGTTTCCCACATCACGAGCAGTACGACCAAGGTTGCGGACATTGCCACAACCACCGTCACTTGGGGTATGGATCCCGCCAGGAATCCTGCAGGCTCTGCCACTAACCCGGTGTCTCGGGCAGAACCGCACAAGGAAGTGCCGTCGCTGGCACGCAGCGCATCCGTTCGGGAGCCTCCGAAGACATACAACAATAGCCCTGTTCCCTCGGTGGGAGGACTGATCCACCATGCAGGAGACATTTCCCAAGAGCAGGCGGTCGAACGGTCCAAGACTCCTCGAGACACCAAACGACGAACCGTGCAGGTCGAATATGTTGCACCTCAGTCTCAAACTGCGCGGGGCGAGGTCCCTACCGGAGTGGATGCAGGTATCGCGGAGCCAGCTGGGCCGTCGGAGCCTCGACCGACGAGAGCCAGGTCAAATAGTCGGCCCATCGTGCCTAATATGCCGTCGGGCACCCTGGCCCGTGATATGTCTGGCGCGTCCAACGTGCGGACTGGAGAGCCAAAGGCAGCCGCTGGCCCGGCGCCGGCACCTGCTCCTGGGCACTTGCCTCGCTCAACGTCCGATACTTCTGCACTCACTGGGACGGCACCAACATCTGCGACCCATGCCACCCGCCCCACTACCGGTGGCTCCATGGCCTCGTTCAACGCCGGTCGTTTGCCATCACGAGGCTCTTATGGACAGCCGGTTGCGCCAACTGTGGCCGCTACGAACGCCCAGGGTCGGCTCGCACAACCCAAGAGCAAGCAATACGTTATCTCCGCCCCTCTCCAGCAAGATTCGTCGTCCCAACAGTCCATTGGTCAACCAAGTACACAGAAACTGCCGGCTAAGTTCAACACGACACCCCGACAAGAGCCCCCGAAGGGCCACAAGCGATCCAACACGGTATCAAGCATTGGCGAGAAGCTGTTTGGCCGCTCTGGTTCCATTTTCGGAGGGCGTGGTGGACAGGGTAGCGGTCCTCGACAGAAGAATGGCAAGCGTTATCCGCCTACGAGTATGAAGGAACCATACGGTGGGGATGACACCCGGATGTCGATGGATTCACGACGCTCCATGCAATATGGATATAACCGTAAGACTAGTGAATCTGGTGCGGAAGGCCGGCCTCGAAGGTTCTCATTCCTACCGCCATCATTCTCCCTGAAGGGATTCTCTTCCAGCAGATCGCAAACTCCTGATGAAGAGTCGCAAACAGACCGTTCGACGGAAAACCGGGTCGAACCACGTCCGTCGACCAGCACAATGCAGGCTCGTTCGCGCGCAGCTAGCTATGGGACACAGGATGCCATTGGAGCGGCGCCTGAGGGTGCTCCGGGAGACGAAATCCTGACCCAGGACGAACCCATCAACTACCAGGCCCGGATTGACCAACAGTTTGCCGTACTACACTCGAACCAATCTGGAATATACCAACCGACCTCTTACAGCGCGACCTCGGCCGAGCAAGTGTACCAGAATGAGAATGAACATTATTATCGCAACCAGTACGCCAACCACTCAGCACCCAACCACTACGAGGAATACTCCGCCCCGTACGATAAGACGCCACGGCCGTCAATGCAGGCTGGTCGACCTGGACGAGGCACTGGCGTCTTACCCAAGAACCACCGGAAGTTCGCAGACGCCTACGAGTACGAACGCGACTTGGCGCACCGGCCTGGCAGCTCTGGCGCCGCCAGAAAAGTAATGGATTTCTTCCGTCGACGAGCAAAGTCGAGAGCCGGCGATGACCGATAGGCTGGCATTCTTGGTCTTGGAGCTCATCTACTAATATTTTGTCACAATACAACACTGAACGCGACATAGCCGGTCAGTGTAGAATTGGTTACCGCGGTCGAACAATGACGAATGACAAGCAGTCCCCGTCTCATTACCTGCTTGCGATTCGGGAATTGAACGTATGGCAATGCCCAGGAAGGCGACGCAGGTGCTCTGGCATTCGCCGCAGACCCAGGATCCCCACGAAGTGAGGACGGGTTCGACGGAATGACGGGTCTCGATTGGTGCCTCTCGGTTTGGAGGTGGCCTTTGAGGCGACCAGCTCTTGGAAATCGGCATTGAAGAGCAAAATGGTTAATTGGATACCCCCGTGATACCCACGCAAAATTCGTCCCTTCTGTTGCTTGCAGCTATCGAATTGTCCTCGCATTGTACCAGCAACCGTTTGTTCCCGCATACATATCCCTATCTCGCATTCGAATTTCCCCTGTTTTCCATAAAGCCTTATTTCCTTTGTTCAAATTCTCGTTTTTCCTTTCCCTGTCACTATAGTACTGATTGTAAATTGATTTTTTTTTTCTGACTCCCCCATTGATTATTGCGCATTTTTTCTCTACTTTACTTCTTCTCGGACGTGGTGTCCTTGGTGTGCTACGGCTATTTACATTCCTATTGATCAGGATTATTTTGTGGTTAATTTAATACGTTTCTTGTGATCACACAACCCGGCCTCTGTCGATTTTGATGTGGTATTTGTTTTGAACCGGTGGGTGAGGATGACTTGGTTGGAGCATTACCAGTGCATTGAGCGCATGTCGATTACCCTAGCATCTTTTTCCATAACTTCATGCCCTTGGGGGCCACAATTCAGAGTATAGTGTGATCCACAACCCTTGATTGATAGTAATTGGGGCTTTGCAGAATCCCTGTCTAGCGTGAGCGGATACCCCATCTATTTGCCCGCATCTATTGATAGTAGCCGTAACTGCAGCCAACTCCAGCCCATCGAAGAAGTAGAAAGAAAAATATCGATTCGTGGCTTAGACTTATCCTTGTCTTGTCCTGTCTTCTACCCCTCTTTTCATCCCCACTATCTCAAACATCTACAGATGACACTCAGCTGAGGCTGTACCTGAAACTGACTAACTAGATAGACCCAGCGATAAGGATGATCATGCAGCCAGCTACTTAGTGGTCTGTGAGTCCAGTAAGTACAGTAAGTCATCTGCCGTCTTCTGCACTGACTATATCTGAAACAACCGCTGTGCTTACTTACTTCTGTTGCGGCATTTATGGATGTATGCTTTGATACCCTGGCTGGCTGTTGGGTCATTGACATTGGCACATGAGTGAGTTAGTTAGTTGTGTACGCTGCAGTAGATCAGATTTTAGGACAAATGGATAGTTGATAGAGGAGAATAATGATTTTGGACCCCAATGGGGTGGTGTTTCGTTGGGATGGATGGATGCATGGTGTATGTAGTGTGGTGGTGTGGATAGTGATGAGGTGTGTATGTATGTGAGGTATGTCAGTCAGTCAGCCTTGCGAGTAACTAACTAACTAGCTAGCTAGCTAGCTAGCCCCCACGGCAGTTGTGTATCTACTTAGTTACTGATTGCTCACAAGACACATTGCCATTCCAGGTGTTAGGGTAGACCGATAGACGATGGTTGACTTGGAATAGCACAGTGAGAGAAGCATGTACCCAGGCCATGCATCTATCTAATTAGTACCATCGAACAATAAACCCAAAATTAAAAATTAATAATTAAAAACTCAATGAGCAGGACAGGTTACGATATGATATAGTAGTTAGTGGAACCATCAAAAAACAAAAAGAATATGACAAGAGTGGGATTCGAACCCACGCCATCTTACGATGATCAGGAAGCTGTGAAGCTGGGTATTAAGGTGGACCTTAACCTGACGCCTTGGACCAACTCGGCCATCTTGCCTTGAGATAATATTCCAGCCTTAGTTTATGCTATATGAGTCTAAACGTGGCAAGGTGTTGTACCAACTTTGTGTTGTATTGTAATATAGTCGGTTCTAGATAAGGTGGTGTGGGTTGGGTTGGTGGTGGAAAGAGTTTGATGGTGTTGTAAGTATGTTAGGGTAAGTAGCTTAGAAGTATTTACTAGTGGTAATAGTATGATAGATGATCCAGATCGGAGCGGGGATACCATAATGCCTAGAGACTTATATCAAGAGCACAGTATAGAGGTTAATGACAACATAATTGACCGGAGAAGCACAATGCTATGATTGTCATAACTCCACTTTACAGAAATGAGTGGCTTCATCTATTGTCCACGTCATCTCGATGATCAACACACCCCAGCATCCTTCTTGGAGAACCCGTTGTATAGAAAAACGGATTTCATTGATCTACAGGTGCGGGTTGTTTCATCCATCGCCAACATAGTCTCAACCATCAACTCGCCGCAGCAGCCTGCGTGATGCAGAACCATGTTTATTCATCATCCAATATTATTACTAGAATTCACACAAGCGAGTAGCTTCGCTCATTGTCCCCAATATGCCCCATAATCTTCTTGTGGTGGTCACTGTGACGGCTACAGCGTGCCGGATCGCTTCATTCCAGGTATGGCTGGTCATGCATGAAACGAGGGAAGAGAAGGAATAAAGTCGGAGTTCAAGGAGGGTACTTGGTAAACCAGTAGGAAATGGGCGGATAAATAGGTTGAGGCCATGTGCCGTGTAGTAAGTTTACTACTAGGCTTCTTAAAAAAAGTGCATTCATCCTCCTCACTGTCTGTCTTCAGTTGTGGAATAAAAACGTCTGTGGGTGCTGCTCTAGCATTCCAGATTCGTATTTTGACACTAAATGTTGTTCATTCTATGCTTAGAATGACTTTGGTGTTGAATGTGTATTCTTCCATCAGCTGTCAAGCATTGCAAGCGGTTCGATAAGTGTTGATTGAACCTGCTATGAATAGTATGTTCCGAGCAGCCCATAACTTTGACAATCTCGCCAAAGTTTTACGCAATATGGTTATGTGTATGCCGCATTCAAGGTCATTGATCCTGTTCTATTGGGCATGTATTTCGACCGCGGCCCATGGACATTGTTGCAATGCTGCCCGAATGTGCGTTCCTCTTCTAGTCTTGGTGCAACCAATCACAGTCGGCCATTACTACCTGCATGCGTGCTTTAAAAGCGCAGCCATAGCGCATTGCTTCGAAAGATCTCAAAAGCTCGAGGCTACCAATCGCATGGGTCCGGAGTATATCTATACTCCTGGTTCTCTTCCCTAAGTCGCAAAGGATAATTATTTGTGCCACTTGAGGAAGTTCTTCACCTTGTGCTCTGCTCTAAGACATGTAGTTCGAGATGTTTCATGTAAGTTTTGCAGCCACAAACGGCAGTCGACCAATGCTGCTGGTGTGTGCTCCTCAAAAGCCCGGTAATAGCTCGAAGTTGACCAAAAAGATCTTTTCTGTTATCCAGTCCCGCGCTACTGTCCGTAATTAGGGGCTGGCTATATCTTGATGGGAAGATATCAAGCATCATGTAGATCAGCTGGAGATATGGGCTCCCAGAAAAGGGTCGATTTGGTAGCTTGGCCCATATGTTTTGCTGAATTGAAACCGACTGTAGGACGGAGAATAACGCTTTTCAGCCATTATAGCGTTTTTTTTTCAGCTTTGTTGATGGTCTCACCGACCAGATATTACATGGGTTGTACCGACACAGCGATATCCTTGGTTACAGCATAACAGCCAGCACAGTCATCTAGCAAGTTTCGATGCCTTATTGGCAAAGGCATACGTGGAGAAATGAGATAAGCGGCGTAACGCCCTTTCCTAGTGCTGGAGCAAGCGTCAGCATATGCACTCTTGGCAGGCCGTCTCACCAGCTCCAAGCAGGAAGATTTAATATTTTTCTTGACCTTTGTAAGCAGATGCCGTTGGTCTGATGGCTATAATACCTATCCCTTCGTTGTCTTGATTTGAAGTGTCTCCTCTGCACGTGCGAATACTTTGGATGTGTATTCGACCCTCTTGGGGTGGGATCAAGGTAGTACCGATTACTCCAGGCATCCGCTGGTGGGGGGTAACGCCATAGTAAAGCAGATATAGTAGCTCAATACTGTGAACAATGTGCTGTATATCAAGCAACCATATATCATATTAAGAAGAGGCGTCGGTCATCGACTGTACCCTTTCTAGCCAACTTGCTCAACGAATCGAGTGAAGATACTAGTAGATAGACTTTATCGAGCAGATGATGGTTTCTCAGTGAGATCAGAGAGATGATAAAGAAAGAAACACGCGAGACGAGAGAAAAATGATTGTTTATATACTACAGGACCGAGCAGCGATTAGTCGTGAGTCCGGACCACATTGTGAATCTGTATCCAATACTGTGAATACGAACTGAATACGAAATGAATCCAACCTCAACACGGTGAAGCAGCGAGAAGAAATAGAGAGGAGGGGCATCACTACAGAATGCAGTAACGACGGAGATCACTACACTCAACTAAGCAAAATTCACATGGCCGCTCATACATACACGAAGCTGAGACGAGCCCTACTTGAGCCGCATTCGAAGCCGTTGCGAAGGAATGACCCTGGTAAGCATGTCTTTTAGCGTCAATCAATCAGGCTGTTTAAAGTAGATATTCAGCTATTGAAGTATACTTAGAATTTTTTTATACTCCGTACTACACAGCCTTAAACTAGCGATATACTAACAAGCTCACCTGACAGTAGATGGTGCGTCTGATCCTATCCCGGTAGAATATCTCGGCTTTTTGCACCAATCACATACTAGATCTGCGAGACTTCGGCTATGGTGAGACCACTACAGAGTACTAGTTAACTAACAGCAGTCGCATGCATGGTAGCGACGAGACCAGACAGATGCTACTTATTGACTAGTATGAAGTAATGTTGCTGACCATGCGTGCGACCATCACACTCCAACATCAACATAAATATTCCACAGACGAAATGTCAACCTGGCAGTAAACTACTAGTAGAATGAACCCCTAGTCCGAAACACGATTGAACATCCGATTCCGACCCCAAGAGATGATACAATCGCAGTGGATCCTAATGTGAAACTAGCGCGAATCACGCAACTCGGGCTGTACTATCCAGCAGACTAGTCTGGACTATCGAAACCGGAGGGTTAACAAGTCAATGATGGTAATGGTCTGCCCCGACTTACTTTTCATTCCACAAATAATACATTAAATCAGAGGATATCGTATGAACAAGGCAAGATGGCCGAGTTGGTCCAAGGCGTCAGGTTAAGGTCCACCTTAATACCCAGCTTTACAGCTTCCTGATCATCGTAAGATGGCGTGGGTTCGAATCCCACTCTTGTCATTTCCTTTTTTGCACTTTCCCACACCGATCGATATGATATGTCTTATTGTAGACGTGGGGGAGGTGGCGTGGCTGTTGATCCTTTCTACATTTACCATCGTCATCATAATTTATTTTTTCTTTTGCAAAACACTCTTTCTCCTCGGCCAGCCACGGACATAAACCTTAACATGAGCGTAAGCATAACCATAAGTAAGCATAAGCATTACCCTTCTCCCCCCACCACACCACACCATCCAGTCCAAAACGACAATAACTAGAAAAGAAACCTAACTTATTTCTTATGTCATATCCTCCCATCAATAGTTAGCTGCCTTCACCGATCGGAAATTTCTACAGGAAGAAAGCAAATGAATCAAGAAGAATCAGGAAGAAAAGCAAGTAATAGATGATCATCTCGGTGAAACACTGTCCGTCCATCCATTCACCCATCCATTTGTCCATCATCCTGCATCATGACAATTAAATCCGAAGGTAGTAGTTCGGATAAAAGGGTTATTTACTCCGTAGGTAGTATAGTATTCTCGTAAACATAAGCTCTTCCAATCATGGAGTACTACCCCCAAGGTAGACTGGAATATCCAAGTATGTCAGTAGTATGTGTCATGGACAGCCAAGTCCGGTGTGCAGACGTACGCGGACATGCATATCCGGATGCATGTGTTTCTGTAATGTGTATGTAGTATGTATGTAGGTGTGGGCTCGGTTAGAGAAGGAAGGGGGTGGTTAGTGGGATGATAAGGCCATTGAAGGTGTGTATCACCATTAGACATATGATATAACTCGTTATCAATATTACTATAGCAGATGGCTATTATGCTTAGATGGGTGCGTGCGTAAGTTTACTCGATTTGGTAATAGGAATATAACATTGGTGGAATCATCGTATAGATGAGCAAATAAACCAAGGAAAAAAAAAGAAGGTCAGTAACAATGAATAATGAGTTATCCTACTTAATAGCAAGAGGTGTGGGAGTTGGGCTGAGTTGGGTGCAGCAGCAGCAGCAGCAGCAGCAGCGGATGTACGTATCTCAGCATCCGGAGAGGCAAGTTGCAGTTCTGTGCAGAACCCGTGACCAGCAAATCCATACTGCAAGTTGTCACCGGGGGCTGGGGCTGGGGCTGGGGCTGGGGCTGGGGCTGGGGCTAGATCTGAGATCGCGCCGTTCTGGTCTGATCTGGTCCAGATAGCATATCTGCCAGCTGCCATGGCCACTAGTTATCTCTGGAACCCTGTCGGGCCCTTTTACTCCGACGCATGGACGGAGTAAGCCGTACGGTGTGCAGCCATGTTTAATTGAACTAATTCCAGGACTACTACTAGGTTCAGGGTTCAGCTGCTCCTCTGTTTACTTTTCCCCCCTTCTTATCGTACACCGTAGACTACAAGGCAAATCATTCAAGGGGTCACGCTGGCTTGGCAGGTCCGAAAAGGGTTGATCGGCAGAATCTATCATTGCTTGGCCGTGCAACAGGAACTACGGTTTATCTGATGGCACAATGCTTGGCACATATCAATGGACCCTTGGCAGTCATTCAGGATTGTCTGGGCAGCGCGGCCCAGGCAAGGAGTATGGTATCATTGTGATTGTGCAAGAGGCTATGAACATGAGATGTTGACTTGGCGTCGAGTAATATTGGCAAAAGCAAAAGCAATGAATCTTGCAACCCAAAAAAAAAGAAAACATTGGGCCCCGCACTTCGTTTCCCCCGAACGGTCGCTCGTCCAATAACGTCAGATATCCATGACAAGAACTCGTAGTGATCTTCCTTCGGTCTGCGGGGTTAGACTTTAGTCCCCGTCAGACGATGAGGTGCGAGGCAAGGAAATCGTGTCCAGCGCGATTCGTCGAATTGAAACTGCTTCTATTGCCAGTAGCTTAGTTGCTGGGCGAAGCGGCGTCGCGAGTGTCGACGCCCAGGTAGAGGAAACCGCTGGGGAGACGGCTGAATCCAGGGCGCTGGGTGGTTCCGCTGGCCGTAGAGGACTGGCTGCTGGAGCGCTCACGAACCTGTGTCGAGGCAGAGAGAGGAGCCGTCTCGGTAGGGGCCAGGACAAGGAACTTGGAGGTGGGGGTGTAGGAGTACATGGTGTTTGATGGATGAGTCGGACAAGGAGTCTTTGGAAGTAGATGAAATGGTAGAGTCTTGAAGTGACTTGGAATCAAGTAGAGAGAGAGCTTTTCTTGCAGAGTTGCTTGGAAGAAAGAGGATGGATGAGCACTTCATCGGCTGGAATCGGCCACCCTTATATAGCTATGGCAGAGCTCAGCCAAGCCATTATCGCAGGGAAGAGGGGTTGACCGGAGATGGTGTCGATCAGGCGAGCTACCGATTCTAGCCCAGCTGCAGAAAGCAGATAAGTGGAGGGACAAGCAGTGGCTTGCCTATTCCTCATACCCGACGGTGGACCGGGGACACGCTGTAATTCACATGCCTGCGAAACGGACTATCACAAAGGAGGGGCTGAGAACGTCATCCTTGAAAATCCCCCCTTCCTTTGCATATCTTGGCTCTGGCAATAGTCATACCCGAGCAGGATGCGGTGGACGATCTGGTTGGGCGAGCTGGGCCTGGGGGTCCCCGACACAAGCATCAGGACCGCCACGACTCCGAACCCAGCCTCGGATGATCAGCAACCAAGAGCCGTGGCCAAGGCACTATTGATTGAGACCGAACCGTCCCGTGACGAGTTCTGAGGAACGTGGGAGTAAAGAGGCGATAAGAGGCAACGTCAGGAACATAGTGAGTTTTGGTCCATTCTTAGGGAGGAAATGAAGCGGGCCTGCCAAGTCGTCGCCGCATTCTTTTTTTCTATTCTTTCCCCGTGGATTTCTGGTTATGTTCCCCAGGCCACATGACCACCCCCCCCCGGAATTCCATGGTTGTTTCCCGCAGCTGCAACTTCTTGCTTCCCCTCGGAGATCGCCTTCTAGAATTCCCTTCCTCGGGAAATCTTGAGCTGGGCAGCCACATCTGCTTCTCATTTGAAATGACCCAGATCTTTCCCCCTTGCTTGGAAGAAGCCAAAGAAGCCGCCAGAAAACAGCATTGCTCGTGGAGAAGACTAGACCACGGGGTTGAAGTCGGAAGCTTCAGGGAACGGGAAGCTGGGAACACCCGACGGGCGGAGATGGTGGTCCGGGGGAGGGTTTCATGGTAAAGGGATGAAGTGAAAGGACTGACTAGTGGTTAATTGAATGCAACTAGCAGGTTCCCTCTCTGGAATAAGAACGAGGCGAGAGAACGAGACGAAGGGAGTCTTTGGAGGGGGGAAAATCCAAAGGAACTATGAAGCCAAGCGAGCCAAGCGGCTCAAACGAGCCCGGGATCACGTGGCTGACATGGGCTGCGCGCAAGAATCAACCACAGCGACTAGAAAACCAAGCCCCCTTCAGGAACAGGCCAAAACCCAGGTTCAAGCCAGGAACCATCGCGCGTCGGTCCCATCACCGGCGCCGTTCCCCCTCCCGGGAGCCAACGGCGGCTAAAAGATGGCCGTGCCCGCTGGTCGAAACCTGTCGACCGTCGCCGTTTTAGCGCCTTCGGGCCCTGCGCCGTATCGCCCTGAGTGGCGCGGCAACTCAGCGGCTGAAAGGGCTCAGTGAAACATGCAGAGGCCCATGGTAAAAGCGCCGCAAGTGCTGTGCCGACCTTGCGAACTCCATGTTCTCGCTGCCTCAGCCCGACATTTCCCATTCAGCCTAGCTGCTGGTGGTTGATCATGGAAAATCGATAGGCGGAGACGGTCTGGCTGGCACTGCCGATTTACTCCAGTAAGCCTCGGCCATGGTAGACAGACCTAGCTCACTATCACACTAACGCCGTAATCCCCCAGTCCCATGGGGGACTAAGCTAAGCACCGCTCGGTTGCTGGCTCGCGCTGATGTCGCATAACTTCTGGCCCCCGAGCTATTCCCAACAACTGGAGCCAAGAGGAGGGAAAGGCAGTCAGGCTCTGTGTTCAGGCTTTGTGGATGTCACTGATATCACCAACTGCGTCAAGGTTCTGGGGCTCAGACATTGGTCACTGTCAGAGCTATGACCCAACGTGCCTGTGACGGCACAGCAGTTCTTGCATGTTCATCTCTTTAGCTTCCGCATGTCGGCTCCGGGACTCTGACACACCTTGTTGATCCCAGCGACCCGCAGCAGGATGATGTTTGACGTGGGAAAGGATGCGTTTTTGGGAACTGCGGCGACCCCTGACAGGAGCAGGTGGCTCATGGATCAACTAATCCTGCGCAGCCTTCTCCAGCCAAACAGCGCCAGGTGCCAAACGGTCAGACCAAGCTGGTGGGGGTGATTCCCCGAACTCTGATATCGGCGCGATCATATTGGACTGCCCGTGGCCATGCCAATCCTGGTTCCTCCACTCCCGTTCAATCCGGTGTCGAGGACACATGATAGCGAGAGAACAGTCGCCAGATGTGCGCCTTGATGAGTGGATCTGGTCCTCTCTGGTCTTGCATTCGTCAGATGCTCTGGTCCGGGAATCATTCTAGACTACAGCATGACCCCCTTCGCAGTCGAACTACTGTTGGTCGTCTGCGGGGACTGATTTGATAATTGAATTGTTGGGTTTGCGCCTGCATATCCTGACGGGTCTTTCCCTGCCGCAGGAAGGACATGTAGATGTGAAGATGATGTCAACCTTCCCATGATGCAGCAGCAGAAGTCTAATGCGTTCCTTTACCCCCCCACCATCCTCGAGGGGCTCACATCACTTTCGGCCGATGCATGACCATGCTAGTCAGATACACGTTCATTTTCCTATCTTGGGAAAGATGCCTTCCCAGGCTGATCCCAGATGGGGGTGATCTCAGGCTTTCTGATTCGCATAGCCGCCAGTCCGCTGGGAGGGAGGGGGAGCATCATGGGGAAAGCCAAAGGCATTGAGGTGCAGATGCAGACTGAATCATATGTTGGGATACTGTTATATTAAAAAATTCTCTTGGAAGGATGATTCGAGTGTGATGTAGATCGAATCACCAACTGATTCTCCGGTTCAACGGCTCTATTGGTCCGTGTTGAGGGAGGGCTGAGCCCAAAAAAATGGGAAAAGAGAACCGAGTGCAGGGAAAAGAAAGGAAGAAAAAGCAAGATGCAAGCCGTAGTTAGTTTCCCGTTCCTTGCCTAACCTTCTTCTGACGGTCATCCATCCATTCATTTTTGACACTTTTTGCTGCGATGTGATCACCACAACCCCCCCGAACTTACCACCACTGCCACAACAACACAACAAATGATTTTAATATTTTATTTTTTTTACTTAACCGCCATTTAATTTTGCATAGAAAAATTATTTTCGTTAAACGTGATTGGCCGGGTTGAGTCACAAACTGGCCCTACGCCAACTGAACAATTGTGGGCGTAGACTGGCGTTGTTGCGGCACAGTCAACCGCAGTCATCTTTATCATTTGGGATTCTGATTCGAGACTCACCACCACCACAACCACACTTACTGCTCCTACTACGGACGTACCAACGCTTGTTACCACCACCACTACCGGTCAGTAGTCCAGGAGACTGCATCCTCAATTATTTAAAGCCCCCTTCGCACTCCCCCATCGGACAATCAGAACCATCATCAATCCATCAAAGCAATCAAGCAAAGCAAAGCAATCCAGCTAGCTCAGCTCAGCCTGACCACAACTTCTCAAACTTCAATCTCTTCTCACAATCTTCTACTTCCTATTTACTTCTACTCCCGCGCTTTCTAAGTGCTCATCTCTACGAAAACCTTCAAATCCACCAGTTCCAAGTCCCTTCTCCAGTCTTCCTCCCGCCGCCACTATGTGCTCTCAGTACTTCTTCAAGTACGACTGCGGCTGCACTGTAGCTGAGGGTGATGTCGTCTACTGCGCCAAGCGAGGCACCTCCTGCACTGGCGTCAGACACCAGATCCGCCGCCGAGAGGGCTACAACTGCCCTAACCACGGTGGCTAGATAGTTCCATGCTATGCCCTTTCCCCCTCCCTCCTCCGGGGGGTGGGTGCCACAGGTTAGTGAGTTGCCGAAGATCCACTCGCGCCTAACTTCCAGCCCCAGATCCATCCACAAAGGGAAGGGATACGTTCGTGAACTAACGGTTTCTGGCCCCAGGGTTGATTGCTACTCTACCTTACTAGCTAGATTGAACAGCATGGTAAGGTAGTAAGCAGGTATGAGGAGAGGAAGGAAGGGGAAGAAGAGATCCAGATCTGGGTTGTTTTGATGACAATGATTTTTTTTTTTTTTTCACCCATTATCGATATCCGCCCTCGTGTGTGTCTTGTCTGGAGATATTCGCGCGCAGACACAATGGGGGCGGATATTGAGACAAAAGTGACAACCGGATCTGAGATGGGGACGGACGGTTATCTGGCATCTTCTGTTTCTTTTTTCGTCTTTTTTTTCCTATTTTCCCTTTTTGAGTTTCAGTTGTCGATTTCATATTTTGGTTCCCTTTGTTCGCGACTAGCCTGTTGCGAATTGCAAAGAAAAAAAAAGTCAGAAAAAAATCACCAGGGAGGACAATTTGAAGTTTTGAATTGGCATCGCTCGCACCTGATTATCCTGTTTGTTTGTCTTTTTGTTCTCATCATCGTTATCGTCATCATCTGTCGCTGTCATTGAGATCATTTCAGTTTTCTTTCTTTTTTGCTATTTTTCTGTTTCATCATCGCCGCACACACCCCAGATTTGCATCATCTGCATAAGTTAAGTCAATTCGTTAGTTTTTTTGTTCCTTATTCTCTATTTTCCCTTTACGTTTCATACCACTTCCTTCCCGTTCCTTCAATCTATTCTTTGATTTGATTTGACTTGATTTGATTCGATTCGTTTATTATTTTCGGGAGGCACATGTCGATCATCAGGAGGGAACACTAACCCCATCATGCTTATTATTTCCATCGTCATCATCCTGTTTTCTTTTCTCGGCGGCATCTTGTCTCTCTCTCTCTCTCTCTCTCTTCGATAGTTTTCGCAACTTGGCATTGCGCTGCATTGGGGTGTGTGCTTTGCTCTGCTGTAAAGTGTGGAACTCTGTTGTTGTTGTTGTTGTTGTCGTTTGTTTGTAACTACCAAGTAGTTAGTTAGTTTAGTCAGTTTGCTTGTTGGCTTTAGTTGACGCTCATTTTCTATTCTTCTATATTTATATTGGGATCTGAGTAGATTGGTGTGATTTATAGCTACTACGTAGTAGGTAGTACATCAGATGATACTTTCCTGTTTACCCACTCCTGTTAGATAGTAGTACTATATTCTCCAGTATTGGGACTATTTAGTTCCTACTACTATTTATTGATGGTAACGATGATGATGATGTTCACGAGATGTGGATGCCTTGCTGGTGCCACCCTCAACTATATTATTCTAACTTAACTTACCTACTTGTTAGTAATCTCATACTACTATAATAGAGTGTGAGTAGTATGTGGTGCAACTTGATCATATGGTTTGATTTGCACAAGACCCTCCTTTTTTTTTTTTTTTTTTTTTTCCCTCATTCAATTTATTTTCACCTCCATATACATGATTTGGTTTCACATGGGAAAAAGGCAGAAGGACGATCAATGCGAGGAACGAGAGAACACACAGACAAAAAAGATTCACACCAGCGCGGCAATTCTGTCGGACCCAAAACCAACTACTGACTCGGAGGGGCCGACTAGACTACTAGTAGATTATGACAAGACCCATCCGGCCCATGGAACCATGGTTGACGGCGCTTAGGTGTGACAAATCCTCCACCACTGCTGCCTTTGTCGCCCTACTTCCTCGTGGCGCGAGTCACCGGGATGGGGAATTCCTCCACATCGATGGTTACGTTTGCCGCGCAAACCATTGTCATTGCTGAGGAAAATTCCCGGAATACTCTCGGAGATACTGGGGGAGAATGCTGTTGATTCTCCTTCCTCTTCCATTTTGCACCACAATTTTCATCTACGATTTTCATCATCAGGTGTATAGGGGGAAAAGTCTCGCAGCGATTTTGTGTGTGTGCGTACGCGGAATGCAGATAGGCTCCAATGGGTCCTCCTACCCTACACGAGAGGGGGGGAACCAACTAACGAGAAAATTCTCCTCGACCCTGATTAGCACCGCACATCACCGGCTGCATTAGCACCGCATACGCTTTTTATCACCTGATGTCCAACGGGCAAATCAGATGCAGAAAATGGGGCACAGACGCGAGTTGTCCGGTGGCAAGAGATGCTGACTGGTGCCAACGAGTCTCGCCGATGGATGGGGGGTTTCGGAGCCAGTAAGGGTAGGAACTCCGCGCGTATATCGGGGATTCTGAAAATCCAGTGCAACTGGGGCCTGCCAGGCGCTAGGTCGGGGTTGCAGTGTCCAACGACAATGCTTGAAAATTCGAATGCAGTGTAGCTGTGCCCCTCTTTTTCTCCGGCTTCGCTGGCGTAGAAAAGAAGAACACAGCGTCAAAGTGATGGGGGTGTACGGTTTCTGGAGCATTGTTCCGACCACATGAGGAATCAGTGTTGTGTGGCGTACCCCCTTCGCGTCTTCATGTGTTATCGGCTGCTCTGTTTCTGAGAGAAACGCGGGCATACGGCACTTGGATCGGCTGGGGGGTGTAAATTAACAGGTTGTTAAACCTGGTCAGGCTTCAAGGCAGATACCGGGGGTAAAAGTTTAAAAAGTTACAAGAGAGGGGTCATTAGCAAGCCAGGTTTACCTGTTCATCCCTTCTATAGAGGGGAAAGTCCTTTAGTAGGCCAATAGTAGCTGGTACTAGACTCGCCAGTGTTGGGTCCCAGATAGCCTAGCTCAGTCGTGATCGAGCCGCGCCGATGAATAGCACTTGTTGGTCACAGTATTGTTGTACGGCGGTCCCAGAGCGACCCCTGGAGCAGCAGGCCTGCGCTGCCAGTGTACACCGCTTGAGTAATGCTCAGAACAGCGCCGCAGAGCTGTGCCATCACCCTTAGACCGGCGATGGGCGGGAGGGACCTGGGGAACCAGAATGCTGGGACAGTAAACCTAAAGCGGTGTGGGCACCGACTGCGCCGCTCAGGCCAACCAAAACTTGTGGCAGGGTCATTTGTAGATCCTAGGAAAGCCGGCATTTAAGTCTGGTCACTGTCAGGCTCCATTGTGACCGTTGGAGGCCAAAAGAAGGCATTGTGGCAGCATTGGATTGTCGTTGGGGCGTTGATGGCGGTCACGTTGTCGTGATCTCACGTGACCCGCACCAGCGGCGAGAACCGCCGAAGCGCGACAAAAACAAGCGCCAACTCCGACTTTCCGATTCTCGACGTCACCGACAAGAATGGTCTGGAAAAGCTAATCGGCCTGGTGTTCGCTTTGTTTCAGATTCTCTTCCAGGGTTCTAGAATCAATTTCCGAATCCTTTTTCCCTCTTTCTCTCTGGCATCACCCACGGATAGAAGGCCGTTTTGCACATGTAATGTCCATAGAAGTTGACTGGGGCGCCGCGACCTCCGGTCCCGACGGAGAGGCTCTGGCCGAGCGCATCCGCTCTTTCATTCATGACAAGTTCCAGCAGGTTGCTCTGCCACGCTTTATCCGATCAGTGCAAGTTCATTCTTTCGACTTCGGGACGATTCCACCTGAGCTCGAGATCAAAGACCTTTGCGAGCCGTTCGCCGACTTCTATGAAGAAGATGAAGATGATGAAGCGTCTGATGTATCCGAGGGGCTTGTCTCCGGGCACGGTTCGCCGTGGCATGGGACTCATCCAGAGCTTAATGAATCTTCTTTCCGCGACGACAATGCGATAAATCAATCGCTGCGTGATCCTTTCACCGAAGGCTTTCAACCCTCGGCCTTGCGGTCTCCCATAGCTCTTAGCGACCATCTCAACCCGCATTTCCGCTCCGGCACTCCTGGTATACCCGGAGGTACATCGACCCTAGGCTACCATCTGATGTCACTTGGTGGACTTTCAGGAACGCAGACACCCCTTGCTGCAGTTGCAGGCGGATCCCCGTTCGCAGGCGGATGGAATGATTCTGGGATGATGGGCCCTGGCAATAGGGGGCGTCCACCGCCTCCAATTTTTACTGCCCACCAATCGCGTCCGGAAGCCGACATTGACAGCAGTAATCCGACTTCGCGACCATCAACATCCAGCACGTTACCTTCTCATCCGTCCGGGTCCAGTAAGAACAATGGTGATGGAGCAGGCGGTCCTGACCATGGATCACACCCCGAAGAGCATGGGCATTTAGATGACCCTACTTCGGAAGAGCCTCTGCGATTTCCTCGAATGCGAGAGCGCCGGCCCGAGGATTTCCAAGTACTGTGTCACGCCAAATACGCGGGTGATGTGCGGCTGTCATTAACAGCGGAAATTCTTCTGGACTATCCCATGCCCAGTTTCGTGGGACTACCCTTGAAACTAAATGTTACAGGGATCACGTTTGACGGTGTTGCAGTGGTCGCGTACATCCGCAAGCGGGTCCACTTCTGCTTCCTGTCATCCGAAGACGCGGACGCGCTGATTGGGTCTGATCAGCCGGATGTAGGTACTCAAGCCGAGTATTCACGGTCTGGCGGGGATGCGACCGTCTCTGCAAAGCGACAAGGTGGACTGCTGCAAGAAATCCGAGTTGAAAGTGAGATTGGCCGGAAAGAAGATGGCAAGCAAGTCCTCAAGAACGTCGGCAAGGTGGAACGGTTCGTGCTCGCACAGGTGCGGCGGATATTCGAGGAGGAGCTCGTCTATCCTAGTTTCTGGACATTCCTGGTCTAGTTGCGCTGTAGATATGGGCCGCGGAAGAACATTGTCAACTCGCATTGGTCTAAACCCGTGAGGATTTAGGGTTTGATCGACTATTTGAGTCCTACCGTGTGCTCCAGACCGCCTCGAGCCCACCGATTTGTCAGAAACAGGCACTAAGACTGCAGTGTTTTATATCCAAATTAGCGCATGCATCTCTCCTCCCTAGCGATTGAAGAATCATGCCTAAACTTCCTTCAGGGGCAATGTAGCCGCAAACCTCATCGCTTGCGGGAAAAGCGTTCCTGGCACAATTCCTTCCTGTCAGACCCCACGCGCATCTCTGTCATACCTGCCAATCATCTTAGCAACAGACTGCGCTATCGCCACCCCCTTGTTTTCTTGTGACGTAGCCCAGTCAATGTAAGTAATTCTCACTACTACCTTATACCTGGTAGTGGCAGCCAAGCGAAATCCAGGTTCCACTCAAGGAGACCTGATGACCACCACCCCCATGAAAAGTACACCAAATTCATAGCTAGCCAATCTCTCATGAAGCGAATGAAACAGACAGCCGACATTGGCTACCGTCCCATTATTCCAATCCCTAGTCTGAGACATATAGTTACCTGGTCATGCCAAGTTAGCTGACATGAACCCAACCGAACTCTGCAGACCAAACCAAACTTCATGATCCTGTGACAGGCCCACTCACCTCGGAACGGCCCCAGGCGGGAAGAG
Source organism: Aspergillus neoniger CBS 115656 (assembly GCF_003184625.1). Taxonomy (NCBI): domain Eukaryota; kingdom Fungi; phylum Ascomycota; class Eurotiomycetes; order Eurotiales; family Aspergillaceae; genus Aspergillus; species Aspergillus neoniger. The sequence goes on from NW_020291129.1 coordinate 391,299, forward strand.
TAGGGCGGGAACCAGTGGATTTTCTTCACGCCCTCGCTTGCTCACTCCATGCATTTACTGTCTTTCTCTTTATTTCTTGTCAGCGTATGCCTTAGTGAGTGGGGGCGTCTGTTAGCTGGTATCTGCTTGACTTGTCTCTAAGGTTTAGAGCAGGTTAGCTGACGGAATTTGAGGGGAACGTTGAGGGATTAATGGCTTAGCTTGTAGTTATTGTACGATGTGATTAGAGCACTTATTGTTCATCGTAAGGTGGGACTCATCCGATTGCCACGATTAATTCAGTGTGAGGGGCGTGGGTGGGGGAGGTTGTTGCAAACGAGTTCGCGGCACAGTAAAAGCTGTTGTTGCTTTTCACGGGGTGGAGGAGAAGGAATTGTAGGTTTCTTGAAGCAAGTAGATGAAGATTCTGGCTCTGAAACATTGTGCTTGAGGGTTAATTGGAGTGTTTGAGTTCTGTGCTTGGTTGTTGCCTCAAGGAAGCTGCGGTGTTGGTCATAGAAGAATGATGGAGCTGCGCGCAGGTGCTTCGACGTGATGCCCGCCCTGTTGGTACCTCTTTCTACATTGGGCTCTGACCTGAGAGCTGATTACTACTGTATTTATTGCATATTGTGTATGGTATATGGTCGTATCCATGGTGTACTGCTCTTATATTTACCGAATGCCTACATTTTGACATAGACGGTGGAATTTTTGCTCCATTGTGAGTTGTAACCCAGATAACCCAGATCTCAAGTTTTGCAATGACAACTTCTTCCCCGAGAATTGCACCAGTATGATTCACTCCACCAATGCGCTCAAATAACAGCTGGTTCATCCGACCACCAGGTGGTCGTTGTCAACATTCCGCCTCATCCAAACCCGAAAGATATGGTAACCGAAATGCACATGAAAGGGTAGCTTGCGGACAGCGGGATGTTCTATCAATCAGCCTCAAAAAGCGATCAATTCACAGTCCCGACTGGCCTAGCAGGCTGACAATTGTATTTCCCCGCGGCACACCCAAGCGTCGTCTACTGGTCCTTCTTGGGAGCCTCACCCTTCTCACCAGACACCTCATCACCAAGCTTGTGGTACTCGCGAGTGAGACCCTCACACTGCTTCTTCAGGGTCTCAATGTCACGGTCCTTGGCTGCGAGCTCCTCCTTGAGACGGCCGATTTCGCCGATCTCACCGGCCTGCGCAAGACGAGCGGAGTCCTTGCCGCCAGCCTTCTTGTCACCCTCAAGAAGTCTGACTCTGTCCTCAAGACGAAGGACATCGAGGATCATGGTGTAAGTGCGGTTGAGGATAAGAGACAGGAAGAGGGTGAATCCACAGAGGTACATGTTGCGCTGCGAGTAGAACTTGCGGGCCTGGACTTCCATACGATCGGTACCGAGAGCGGCGGCTCTGTGGCGAAAGCTAGGTCAGTAATTGTTTCAGTGCAATGCTAAAAAGGGTGTGGACCGTCGGAAGCATACCCCATGGTGCCCCCCTCTTTGCCGAAAGAAGCCAGCTCCAGCTGCACACGGTATACGCGGTTGACGCTATCGATGAAGAGGATAAGGATAAAGATGAATGTGATCTATAGCTCAATAAGTATTTCCGAATGCAGGACCATGCCGAGTTACATACCTTTAATCCGTATTGTAATTTAGCTACTATCGGACTTTCCGAAATGAAAGCGAAGAGCTTCCTCTTCACGGTGAATGGAAGAGGGATGATGAGGCCCATGAAGACCGCCATCTCAAACACCAACAGGCAAAAAACCTATAACCATGTTGTAAGCATATGTTGGTTCGACACATTATCTGATGGCCCGGGAGTGCGCGGGTCAGGGGCTGCAGGCTGCAGGCTGCAACAATCCCGAGTTTCATGCCATTGCGACGAGGGTTAACAACAAATGGCAATACATACAAGGCTGTAGTAGAGAGTCATTTTGTCTAGGATTGCAATCCAGGTAATCTTCCGACAGATGCTTCAATATGCAAGTTTGGCTGGAAATCCAGCTGCGGTTGTGGGGTTTGTTTTGCGAAGATAAACAAAAGTACACGGTAACACGCAAGAAGAGTTGAGGAACCCAAGAGGTCGAGCAGGCGTAGAGCGAACAATGTTTGTCGAATAAGTTCTCCTAGCTAGTATACTGGCATGAACAGTGCCAGAACAGAGCAGGAAGGTTAGGCAGTTCAGGAGATGAGGTGGTCTTTTTGCAGTTTCTGGTGAGAGGAAGACGTCATTACCGCCCGGAGCTGTGATCGTGCACGTGACTCTGTCGGCCGCGGCTCAGCCTGCCGTCTACGTCATAGCAGCAGGGTTTATCTAAAGTATGTATCTAATTCTGTTTGACTGCACATGATTGCTAGCTGTGGTATGTTCATCATCTATATGCGTTAATCCTAATCTAGAAAGCATGTGCTTAACCCTCCGCTTCGTCATACGAGTTGGACTTGTGCTTGGGCTCGAACTTGAAGTCCTTATGAGCCGGTCCGAGGAACATCTCCCTAGAAGGTTGTTAGAATAAGTCCGAAGATTGAACTTGTTAGAGGAAGATACTTACGAGATCTTGAGCCAATCCTTGTAGTTGGCACTGGCCAGCAGTGTCTCAAGCTCATTCCGGCCTCTGAAAGCCGGGGGCCGGTCGTTGATGTAGGGGGGAAGATGCTCGAGCAACCCGATGGGTACATAGCGACGAGTGAAGCTCAGCCATTCCATCAAGAAGCGTCTAGTCGTACCGACACCGTGCTCATCGGATCCCCATGCCTCCAGACCATACTTACAGAACTTCTCAATCATTGCCAAACGTTCCGTAGCGGACTTGTCAAGGTACTGGCCCGCCTGGATTTCCTCGAAGAGCCAAGGCTTGATCAGAGGACCACGACCAAGCATAACAGCATCAACACCAGCATTGTTGATGTGGGTATCATAGTCAACATGAGAGTAGCAGTCACCGTTGCCCAGGAAGTAAACCTTGCCACCGTTTGGCTGGGTCCGGGCATCAGGCTCCCGGATGGTATCCGTCACCGCGTCAGTCTTCTCGTTCAAGCGCTTGATCAAGGCGGCACATTCGGAGATGTATTCCCAATCAGCTTGTCTGGTGTAACGCTGCTGTCTGCTACGACCGTGAAGAGTAATAGCTGCTGCACCTGCGGCGCCGTCGTGATGAAGCAGACTAGTTTCATAGCCTCCAAGCAGCAAACGCTCCGTCAGTTTCAAGGCGTTCGGATTGTTGTCCTTCGTTCCCATACGGATCTTGACAGTGATAGGAATCTGATCCGAAACAGTGTTCATACCACGAATGATCTTCTCGAGCTTCGACGGGTGCTCCAAAAGAGCAGAGCCAGCACCGTCCTTGAAGACGAGGTCAATAGGGCAGCCACAGTTCAGATCGATGACACGCAGGTTGGGAGTAACTTTAGCCAGTGCCTCTGTAGCCTTGAAGGCTTGCCAGGGCTTGTTTGCTGCAATTTGAGCACCAAACTTCATGTCCTTGGAATTATCATAGCCCTGCACGATGTCTGCCCCGGGCAGCATCGTGGGAGGGAGCATCTCCGACTCATGGGCTCGCATTAAAGCCCATTCCGACTTGTTACCCTGGATCAAGGGCAAGCTCATTGCCATCTCAGAATAGGTGAATTGTGCGCCAAGCTCAACGCAAAGTCTTCGGAAAGGCATGTTGCCCTGGGTAGTCAAAGGCGCCAGTGCCGGTGTCTCGGGTCCGAAGTACAGTCGGCGCTTCTCCGATGGCATGAATGGCGGCTCAACGTAGAGAGCTCGGTTTTCCTCCTTTTCCTCCTTCTTCTCGGCATCCTTGTTCTCGGCATCCTTAGTCTCGGTATCCTTGGTCTCTGCATCCTTCTCTCCATCCTTGGTCTCAGCTCCTACAGGCGCAGCACGATGGCGCTTGTGGAGCTCCCTCTCAATGGTTCTAGATGTGTTTTCCAACCAATTGCTGTACGGTCCAGCTCTCGGGAAATCCATTTTTCTCCTTGCCAAAGCGATCTTATCCTCCATCGAAGCAACATTGACCGCCCCGTCCTCTCCAGCAAACGGAACAAGCCGCTGAACCTTCTTCTTGCGCTCTTCATCCTCAATAAGAACCAACTCTTTCCTCCCATCGGCCGTCTCGCGCTCCTCCGAGTGTGAACCGACGAAGCGACATTTCCAGCCCACGAAACACTTTCCGTTGATATCCCAGACAGGACATACGCCATTGAACGTCGTAAGGTCTTCCCGTTTGTGCTCCTTCAAGTATTTCCGCAGGTCATGCTCATACCGACACTTCTCACCAAAAGTGCACTCGGCAGGAGAGAACTCAGGCCTGAAGTTCACACTAGAACACAATCCCTTCGCATCCTCGGATCGACCGAACGTGCGGTTCGTATTCTGACCAGTCTTCTTCTTCTTGTTCTTCTTCCCGTTCTGCTCATCGGCGCGTCCATCGTGGTGCGCAGCTTCGGCGGCATCGTCTGCATTATCATCGGGATTTCTCTGGCCTCTTGTGGGTTGTTGGTCGAGAATGAACCTAGCAGGGAAAGTCAGTTAGGATGGAGCGCGCGCATCGCATACAATTTTGGTCACCACATACTCAGGCTTGATAGGAGCAACGCCCTTCATGCGCGGGGCGGGCGCATCAGCCGTTTGCCCATTAGAATCCGCCAAATTATCGAGTCTGGCCTTCTTCGAGGGTGGCTCCTGGGCCTGGTCTGCAGCGGCATCGCCATTCTCAGGCTCACGCTTGGGCGCATTAACCTCCGGAGCGGGCAGCTGTTCCTGAGCGGTTGTTGGCTCCATTGTGAACAGTCGCTTTCCTCGAAAAAAGATATAAAAAAAATGACCTTATTTAATCACCAAAAGAGCTGAACTGCGCAATGCGACAATTGGGCTAGAATCAGTGCGTCGTGTAATCCAGACCCTTTCCGAATTCGAAAAGATGCCGGTCGGTCCTCGAGAATCTCCGCAATCAATCAATCTAATGCGGGCAAAAATTTCGAGGGGTGCAGTTTGTAATGTTTGCATTGACAGTGGCGTTGGCGGCAGTTCCAGCGTGGCGGGACGGAGGGCGGTCAAGGCGTTGCTTAGTAGATAGTAGTGGCGGTGCGGACCTGCTGTGTTCTGAACTTCTGACAGTCAATCCCTGAGGTGCTGTTACGATGGGCGGTATACGCAGTAAAACGGAAGCGATCCTTTGCCGTCGCCTTACCGGGCAACCTCCTTCCCCCCCATCCATTACAAACGTCGAACAGACTAGCGTAATCTTACTTTACATACTGAACAAGAGCCCCACCGAAGTTGAACCTAGTCTTGCAATGCTTACATTTTCTGGGTTTCTAGAAGAACTCAAACGACCCGGTTGATGGAGGGGGGGGTAGATCAATGCTGAGAAGTCAGCCACCTGTCTGTCGTTAACTTACTAGCTAACTAACTTATTAAGTAGTTAGCAAAAGCCGTTTGGTCTCGCGTCGAGCACACCCACAATCACGGTTCCAATCAAGGCATAGTCTCCGTTCTATGCTGTCGCTCCGCCCATCGCTGAGATCGATCGTTACTCGTCGAATGTTACGACGACTGTGGGATACGCAATCCACCACAGTGGCAAGGATCATCCATACATACATACTGCTGAGGACAAAAATCACCATGCTACAAAGTATTGAAGACAGAATACTACATCCGAGATATATCCGACTAGCAACCATCAAACACCCGCCCTCAGTCATCACGTTCACTAGTACTACATACAGTACTTATTATCGCTGCACCCCCTCTCCTTCTTAAACTTCAGTAACTATCCAGAAAGTCAATTCCATCTTGGCAAGAAGGCCACAGGACTACGAATACGCCTCTAGCATTGGGCGATTTCGAAACGATGGCGAAGATCTCCTGCGCCCCTCACTTTTAGTCACTCTGCTTAGCGCCTTGTACCTGCTGATCTGATATGTCCTGATGAGGATTAACTACCCTCCCCCCATGCATCATGTTACATGTACATTGACTTTCGTATGTCGTGTAAGCCTAACTCTACGGAATGGAGTCGGGGGGGGGGAAGGAAACGTCGGAATGCACCTGCTTATTTACTCAAGTAGTAGTTTAGTGCATAGTTACTGTATATGGTTGGCTGTTTATGGCCTTGACCAATTTCTGAGTGCTATTTACGTGTGCTGTATACTGGTTTCGCTCCCCCCCCCCTTTTTTCGTATGTGGATGGGTGGATATTATGCGTATAGGCTGCTGCAGTATAATCTGCATGAGGCAGGTACAGGTTGAAGGGGTTGTGGTTCGTTAATTGTTGTAAGGTGGATAGATCATGGTATCCACATCAAGGGACAAAAAGCACATGTGGCATTCCAGGAACCGTGGACTTGGAAATGCAAGGGTGGCAAATTGGTTCTATTTATTGCTGAACAATACGTACTTTCTTATATATATTGGTCTTTCTGGGATTGTATGACTCTTGTAAGCTTACGCAACTGTACGACATCGATGCGTAGACTATTTGAAGATATTGATTCAGCTCCGGGGTTGTTTGGTAGGCATCATGTGCTGTGAGTAGTACCATGTATGTAAGGGAGTACTACTAATTCATGTACATAATCTACCATGTATGGGATCCGTCACTTGTGTTCCCCAGTCATCCCAGAATGCAGGTGCCTGATTAGAGTAGCGGCTGTAAGGCGACTACTGCGTGCTGTAGGAATGCTCAGTAATCAGAGTGCGGCTGGCAGCAATACTCCGAAAAGCGGTATATACTTTATAGCGTACACGCGCAGTCCTCGGGGGAATACCTGGTGGATACAAGCGCCTCACTTGACTCGAATTAGGTTCGGTAAAACGCAGCCGAGGTATTCGAGGGTTGAGACATGGATGAAATAAACGGATGGCGCTTGACAGGGGTAGGGGACCAGTAGAGCCGGGGCATCGGTTCAGCTTGCCCAGATGAGTATGAGATTGCAGAACATACAACCATCCATGTCGTCTGTAACCTGAAGCTGCGTAGTTGATATTGGCTTGGTTAGTTCTATCAATCCAACAGCAGAGTCAGTTCATCAATGTTGCATGGTCAGCACTTGCGCCCGAAAAGGCAAGTCACTCAACCGATAATGCGGTGAAAGACGGAAAGTAGCCGCTAACCATTAGAAATGCTTCTTCAGTGCTTCTAGTGTTGGAGCCAAGAACACACCTCCAGGATATGCCCTAGACTAATTGCATGATTGAGAATGAATGAGAATTCATCCTCCCCGATTTTCGTGGCGATCGGCACCCGGAGGAAAAGGGGCTTGGTCCCATTCCTGCGATCTCTCACGTCCCAGCCAATACCAGGCGATCTGGTCTATCAGCAGACCATGCTGAGCGGGAGAACGGTGTGTATGTTACTACTGCTAGGCCATTTTAGCGCCCAAGTCGTGAGGGCTTGCTCTTCGATACACCGATTTATCAGTACTTTCGTTCAAGAAACGCCCATACAGACCGCCCATTTGCCTCGTTCGCTTACAAGTGAGGCTGCTATGATATTGATGTCATTGATATATGGCCAGTGCTGAAAAGGAGCGATAAGTGGCCGTGCTTCGTGCTTATCGTAATATCGGTTCTAACTCCGCCATACTAGAGATCGGGGCTTACTGAAGAGGGTATCGCGGAGTATAACGTTAGACGGAGGTCCTGGAATGTCCGATGCGAATGATAAGGAAGGTAGCCAATGTTAACCACCAGCCAGGTCACCCAATAGCACCATAGGAAAGTGTTGTAGCCCCTGATACTAAACGCGCGCTGAAATATGCAGTGACTTGCACCTGGACCTCCATTTTCCGGGTCACTTCCACCACAGGAGTTCCTGAATATCAAGACCCCGGGTTGAGTACTGAATTTCGGGTTCTGTGGGGGTTGCGTTGGTGAGTGTGTCTAACCGACGCACCTGGCTTGGTGTGGCATGACAAGCTTTGGACCCTTTCTGACACCGCCGGAATGAATGATCCAGGTTCTAGGACCGGTTCATCGGATAACTTCAGGGTGTGATGGTACTATCATAGGCTACGAGTCCCCGGAGGGATCTCGACCAGGATATAGCGCGCATGTGAACCACGGGTAGGTAGCGTGCTTGCTGGGGGTAGTACGAGACATTCAAGGCTCCGAGAGGAGTCTCAGTGTTGCACAAGCATATTGTTTTCTGGAAGGGTCGAGTCATTAACTACTTCTTCTGAAGAGCGGATGAGCCCGAAATCGAGTAAAACATATCCGCACGGACAGACGAGATGAGACGACAGTGGGATTGGTGGATGGATGGATGGATGTTGCAAGAACAACGCAGATGAATGAGCTGGTTGAACTTGCTAGTAATTAGTAGTTGTATAGTAGGTAGGTAGCACCACCACCAAAAGTAGGTCCAGCTCCGTAATAATACAGAGACCGGAAAATGGAGCGGGGACCAATCCCCGGTAATACAGTTTCATACAAACAGACGATACAAGGGTGACGCCCCTCTGGATCTCCTGCAGCAGTTAGCTACACACCAGTCCACCGCCGTCATCATCATCGACTTTTCGAAGAAGCGCTAGTGACTCGACTAGACTGCAAGCGGTGTCAAGTGCATTGCTACTAAAGGGGGCTCCACCTGCTAGAAGCCGAAGGGAACCAGAAGCTGTTTGCTGGCCACTGGAGTCAGTGGTCGAAACCTCCCATGGATCCTCCGCCATCCTCATACGTAATAGTAAGTCGCAAGAAGATTCGTCGTTGGGCACTGGGCAGATGCTGGGCAGCTCTGATTGCCTGGAAATAGTTATGGGTGGCCCCAGCCAGACCATGACTAAGGCTGTTCTTACCCAATCCAGATTAGTGCGGCCATTGTCCGGGATGTACCGTAATTTAGGTCATGGACGGACTTGACCAGATTGAGTTGTAATAAAACGGTAATGTTTGAGAAGTCAACCCTTTCCTAGTAATAGTAAGTACGTAGTAGTGAAGGCGTGGTGCCGTGAATTGCCCCCTCCCTCTCTCCGCCGGCAAGAAACCCAAGACAGGTCCGGTCACTGTCTAGTCATTATTACCTGGTGGTCCTTTCCGGTCGTTGCTTGCTTGCCGCCAGTTGCTGGGCTTCCTGACTTCGCTGCTTGTCGGTGAAATTGGACTTGTTGTTCCTCGTGTGTGCGTGTGTGTTGCCCACACCCTTCCCCCCCCATTCAACTCAATTTCCCCATCTTTACACCATCATCATCATCTTCTCATCATCCTCATCTACTTCTATTACCATCATCTTCTTTTTCTGCATCTCAGAATTTGTTTTCTTCCCTTCTGGTGATCGAATCGATCAGTAATATCGTTACGTCCCGCCACCTTTCCCGAATCCGTCACAAGTTCCGCAGCCAAAGCGGGACAACATCCGAGGGTGGTGGACACTCCTTGTGTGATCCCGCCCAAAACCGCCGTCGTGGAATCGTTCCTTCATGCTCGGGTCGTCAGAAGCGACGCATAGTCCTCCTCCTCCCTCACTTCATTACTCTCCCTCTGTCGGGGACCTCGATTGCGCCTCTACCAGGGACTCGACCCCCGTCACCACTCCCCTCGGGTTTGGCGTACCGTTGCGCAGACCGGATAGGGAAAAGCTACTCTCGGATTCCTCGTGGACTCGAAATTCACTCGACGTCGGCGGCGACACGTCCTCACCGTACTTTGACAACCAGCAACTACACCCTCACTTCGATTCAGATCTCGACTTCCCTCTCTTTCCTTCCTCCCCCATACAAACCAACACCATGACCGGTGCAGCCGCTCCGATCGACATCGCCACCCGCCAGAGTTCCGTTTCTCCTCCCGGACAGCAGGCGTCGAACCTGACGTCTGCTCTGCAGAGAGCGGGTAATGGAGAACGGACAGGCAGTTTATCCCATGCGAACGGTGTTGGTCTCAGCGTCTTCAAGGCCCCCCCTCCTCGCAAGGACTCCATCGGTGCAGCTACGGCACAATGGGGCAACGGAACGAAGCCCATCTCAATGTCCGGCTCCAACCGCGATAAACCCCGCCGTGAGTCTTTGGCAGGAAGCTTAGTTGGTGGGATGAGCTGGGGTGGCGTGTCTGTTGGCAGTTGGATTCGCGATGAGTGAGTGTCCATGTCGTTATGGGAACCTCTACGATTTCCCGTGATCGCGCGAGTGCTTTGGCCACTGGAAGCTGACGATGAATCATCTAGTATAATCATGACCGGCACATCTCCGTTCACTTTTCAGTCACCGTCATTTCATTCATCCTCATATTTACCCAAGCTGGAAGCGAACTTTATGCGCGACTTCAATTGCTGTGGGGTGACTCTTCCGACGCTTCACGATCTTTTGCAGCACTATGAGGAAGCTCACGCCACCAAGTCACCTCAGCAGGGCCACCGCCCCAGTCAAGGCGATAGTAGAGCGGCCCTGGCTGCGGTGGCGATGGCGCAGCAGCAACAAGGCCAGCAAAACAATAACCAGGGCCGTGGATTGCAGCCAGATAGGACTCTGGACTTGCAGCGGAAAATGAGTCAGCTTCCACACACTCAGCAGCATTCGGATATGGATACCATCGATGACATGGAACTTGATGAGCCAATGGGTGATCACGATGCCGCCACTGCACAGCTGTTCGCGCCTCAGTCGCGTGATGGAGGCCAAGGAGGTTTTGGCAGTACCAACCAAAGGGTTCCGCATCTGAATTTGTCGATGCTTCCAGGACACCAAGGGTTCAAAGGCTCTCAGCCCGGTACTCCCGTTGCCTCTGGGCGCCCTCTGTCGCTGCAGAACAACCCAACGGTTTCTTCCGTTAATACACCTACTTTGATGGCGAACCCTCTACAGAACTCACAGTTCCGGACCACACCAGACTCCTCTGCCCCCGGGACGCCGGCAGAACTGGATGACAGCATGCTTGGTGGTTTCGGAGACCTGGCTATGCAAAACCCGATGATGCAGGGTCAGTCTCAGTTTGGAAGGTTCGCCGGAAACAACAACGATATGGTAGACTTGTGTATCGACGAACCAGCCAAACGACTGTTTAGTCCCACTGGCGGAATCAATACCCCCAATGCTCACTTTAAGCTCAGTGGAGCACAGTATGGCCCTAACAGTGAAATTGCTCGACGAATCCGAGAGCAACAGTTGTTGGCGGGTGTTCCTGATACCACTGCTCTCCTTCCCAACGAGGAACCCAAGCCTTTCCGGTGCCCAGTCATTGGCTGCGAGAAAGCGTATAAGAACCAAAATGGTCTGAAATATCACAAAGCTGTAAGTTCTTTTTCCAAGCCAAACCATCCTTAGCTTGTCTAATCATTCCCTAGCATGGCCACAACAATCAGCAACTTCACGACAACGCAGACGGCACCTTTTCTATCGTCAACCCCGAGACATCAACGCCATATCCTGGAACACTTGGTATGGAGAAGGAGAAGCCCTACCGCTGCGAGGTCTGTGGCAAGCGTTACAAGAACTTGAACGGTCTCAAATACCACAAGTCGCACTCGCCGCCCTGCAATCCTGATTTCCAGCTTGCTGCAGGCAGGAATTTGGCTTTTGGTGGAGGCGTCATGCAAGGGCAGAACATCAACGTTGCTGGGGCTGGCCTACCTGGCATCGGTGAAGAGGGTCTTTTATAAGTTCCCCATATCACGAACGACATGCAATCCAATTTTACGCATCATTATTCCCACACTAATTCGACACGACGATCTCTGACGGCCTCGTCGCGCGGAATACGATTTAATGACAGGTTTGGTGGCTTGGAGTTAATGGTATGAACGTCATGTCAATCGCGGTTTGGGACGACCGTGCTTTGGTCTGGTAATTAATCAGTCCTTTTTTAAAGACTTTGAAGAAGTTCTTCCACGACTTAACAGCCGATAGACGTATCGGCGTGGATTCTCTGGATTCTTTTGCTTGCTCCTGGCATTTGCTTAGCTTTGACGGTTATGTGTATTCGGGATCAAAACAGAAAGTTGGGTATTTCATTTGTCGACTTCCATTGTCACGTCTCCAATCCTGGGCTCCTTCGCCATCCGCGGTGCCGAATTACTTAATCAGAACCTTCAAAGGCGTGTCATGCCCTGCAGAAAAACTTGGAGTACGGTTACGATGGGACGACTTTGGGTTTGAAAAAAGAACGAAAAGCAATTTAGCGCAATGGTTTCTACTGGATATGCAAAGTTGGAGCAACGCGGTGGTTGTCGTTCTTTGCCTTTTCTTTGGCATAATGAGGTTTTCGCTGCTTGGAGACAAGGGAAGACCATGAAAAAAAAAGTAACTACTGGTGGTACTCTGGCGTCAATCAGTTCTGTAGATAATGTTTTTTCTTTTTCTTTTTCAGACCGGCTTCTGGCTCCTACACTGCGTTTTTGTGTTTCTATTTCCTTTTATCTTTGCTGATCATTTCTTCCTCCCGTTTTTGCGTCTCTTGTTCTTATTTGCCTGTGGTGTTGTTGGAGAAACATGGGACTTTCGAACTGACTGGCTGAGTCGCTGATAGATACTATTCCTCGCTATGTTCTTGTTGCTTTGAGTGTTTTGCCTGTTTGCTCCTTTGAGATTCCCGTTTCGATTGTTGAAGGTTTGACGTAATGTTGTTTGCTTTGCGGAAAAAGGGCTCCTTTTCTTTTCTTAAACAAAAAAAGTCTGAACATGAATCAATTTCACTCCATATTATCATTACCTCTCGGGTATACTTGCTTGATAGTCGACTAATAGGTTAGCTAACTAGTTACTGGTTTCGATTATGAATGTCATGTAATTAATTCTTGATCTGGGTGCTACGCTGGTGTAATTGAGTGATCTTTGGGACGTTGATTTACTTGGGACGTAGTTCCTATCTCACTTGGATGTACGTGATCGATTACTTTTACTTGTTGATAGCATAGGGTGGTCCTTGGCCACTTAATAGGCTGCTCTTTATCAAGATAAGTGTGATGTTCAGAATATAGAAGAAAACAATCTGTTTCATTCATTTCAGATATGTTACTCTAGTACAGCTTGAACTTGAAAAGGAACCGCCGTCCACCTCATAAGCGCCACATACATCCAATGTGGGGAAGAAGCAAAGAGTATGAGGAAAGTAAATAAAAAAAAAGTGTTAATCAAGGACAAAAAGGGAAAAAAAGAAACAGAAATCCCGGTGTTGTTTGTTTACTTCGTGAAAATCAAATCGTCATTTGAGGCAAATTTCCGCTTGCACCGACCATCCAGACATAGTTGGAAGAAGAAAAAGGAACCAGATATGGGTTTCGTTGCTCATAGGATCCTGAGTCAGATCTGGGGTTTTTACATGCTGAGTATAAACGAGGCCAGTAGAACATAGAAAGAGGTATGGAGAATGGAATACACGTTCTAGGAGTTATCCGGAGTAAATGGATGATGCTTACGCACATCTACCACTCGAATTCTCCTTGACCTTTGTGGAAGACGTACCTGTTCACTTGTTAGCAGGAGGTTAAGTGGAATGAGTGATATTGATGTACTTACTCCTTGCCACCAGTGGTCAGGATACCATCTTTGAGGGTGCACTTCCACTTGTTCTTCACACGTTGAACCTTGTCATAGGTGCAAAGCATGACCTGGCCTACGGCATCTTCAGCATCATGATCCTCAGCAACAAGGTCGTCAGGGTCGTCAAGATCAGAATTGATGGCATCCTCATCATCCTCATCCCTTTCATCATCACCACCTGGGCCGTCGAATTGAGCACCGAGGACCTTGGGTGGATGAGATGAGGAACCAGCAACTGCTGACACATCAGCTGGCTCTGCTTGGGTAGCCACCAGCCCACGAGTCGATGTCTTCGATGAGTAGTCATGCTCGTCGAGAGGCAGCATCAGACCACCACCTTCTAACTGTAGCATCTGTTGTCTGAGATGGTCACGAAGAAGACGATCACCTTCTCCTCCCTGGCGTTCGGCAGCTTCCCGCCTCCGTGCAACCTCAGCCTTCCATGCAGACAAGGCATCATCACCGGCACCGTCCGTTTGAGTATTGCCGACAGGGGGTTGAGACACAGGGGGGTACCCCGGTTCTTGCTTGATCTGTGGAGCCTGCCCGTTGGGTACATGCTGCATAGGTTGGGGGCGCGGCTGGCCAGGTATGGCCATGGCTGCTTGGGCCTGTGACTGTGCTTGCAGCTGACTGACTGAGTTAGCGGCTGCAGCTCCGTAACGCTGACGAAGCATATTGGCAGCTCGTTCTTGAGCAGACTGTGGGTTGGAGGAGTTTGGCATCATCATATTATTCATCGGCATCATCCCAGGCTGACCGTTGACGCCAGGTTCGGTCTTGATGTGAGGTTGTTGTTGTTGACCCATGGCATTGGGGCCGGCCCCAACCGGAGCAGGAGCCTGGAGCGGAGGTGCCGTAGCGGGAACAGACTGAGGGATGGGTTGCTGTTGAGGAGGGGGAGGAGGAACATGATGCTGTGGCTGAGGGGGTGGACCAGGCCGAGGAGCATTTGACGGCACAGTTGCGGTGGGAGGGAGGATATTTTGTGTCTGAGGGGGAGCGGCTTGCGGCGGCGGCGGATCCCAAGGGAAGTGAGCGACACCCAATGAGGAGAGCTTCTTCTGCCAGCTCTGGGAACGAAGGTTAGCATACGGAGGTTTGAGTTAACGGGAGAAATTGAATGGAGCAAGGAGTCAGAAGGGCCAAGTGGTAGGTATAAAAAGGACTGAGACCGAAAGGTGAAGGGGATACGGGCAGCGAATGACGATGCTGAAGCGGCTTGGCAGGCCGACTAGGGCGGGTAAAAGCGGCGCGGTATAAAAAGAGACTCAAAAGCAGGCGATGCCCCCAGGCGGCCGCCCTTCCCGCACCTCTCGGACCCCGCTTGGGGCGTCTCCCCCTGGGGCTCATCACCCCAAACATCACGACTTCTTTTGACCTCAAAAGAATATCTCCAACAAAGGAAAATGGTTCTTGATGGAGTACTAACCTTGCGCAAATCTAACAGTGTTTGCTGGTCCACACCACTTTCCTCGAAGTCCACCTGGGAGCCATCACAGACCTCCTGGATGACACGATCGAACACCGTGCCCTAGGGATAACTGGTATGAGCCAACATCTCACATGGTTATGATATGGGGTTAGAGCGGGGGAATGGAGAACTTCGAAGGGAGTATTAAGCCACAATCCAGGCTCATCGAAGTCTCCAGCTCTGATAAGGTTTGTTTTTTTAAGATGCACTCACCACCTGCTGGTTCGACATGATCGCTGTTGGGATCAGACAAGGACGAGAAGACGCTTTGTCAAGCCAGGTGAAGGAAATTAATGAAGTTTGGGTCAAATAAATTTGCTCTGTCTTCTAAGAAAATAGAAAAAAGAACGGGGTGCCTATTAACACGCGAGAGCTCGACGTGAATGGGGGTTGTCGGGCTTATCACAGGTAAAGCCTCGCCGTCGCAGCGGTCGCTTGCCACGGGCGAATGCGACAGTTGAGTCTCCACAACCACTACTTCCGACCACCCTCGAACTTGCACTGCTTCTGTAGATGATCTTTCTTACTTCAAGAACTCAATATTCAGAGTCTCAGCGTGTGACGAGCCGTAGAATGCCGGGTGAATGCCGGAAGGGAGTTGAAAGCAAGGCAGGCGTGCCGGAGGGATGTGGTTGAGGTGAAAGTCGCTCTCTCCGGGCGAAATCCGCCTTCCTCCCGCCTGCTTAGTCACCACCACCGCTAGTCCCTAGTGGGAGGTCCGGGGGATCTGCCCCGGCGCGACGCAAGAGCTGTTTCTTTGACTTTTTGACTTTTGAGATCTCCAGTAATCGCGGGCTCAGCCTTTCCTCGCCACTCTTTCACTTTTCCCTTGGTTGCCAAGTATTGTCGTTTAAACCTCAGAATTCTCTACCATCTGTCAGCCGCGTGGTTGTGCGATGAGTCAACGTTCTTGGTTTCTGTCCAGCTCATGCAGGCCTCATGGCATTTTAATTTCGTCTTAATCAATCCGACTTAAGCACTGTGGAGCACAACACAACAAGGAGAAAACCATACCCAGGCTTCTCCTTGTTTGATAGTAAGGTATTCAAATAAGATTTTATTCGCTCTCACAATTCAGTGGCTGACAAGCCATTAAATAGTTTCTGGGGCTCTTTAAATGACTTTGTGAAGCGTCTCTTCAAGTCGGACAATCCCATATGAGAACGGACTCTGCCACAGAGCAAAGTATATAAGTCATGCTTTTATTTCTTTGCGTTAGGGCCTCGGGTGCTACCGTCTGACTTTTATGAGCCTCAGGACTTCATATAACCCCAGTAATAATATACTATTGCAGAGTACATTCCGCTCCAAGTCCAAGGGTCTCTTTAATTGGAAATTGACAAACCAAAACTGAGCTTGGATGCAGCGTATCAATATCAGAATATCACTTTATGTTTCTGCTGCTCCACAACTGATATTCGCCGGAAACTCATGGTTAACTCGCCAAAAGAGGTAGCAGTCACGAAACAGACGAAATGGGTCAAATCGATTGTTGGTGCCAACTAGTATCCCAATGGATGTCAGCACGCGTACAGAAGATATAATTGACAAACTAACCCCATGCTCTAGAAACCGTTATACCTCCGTTGAAAGTACTTGAATTGTAGTGAGGCGTGCTAATCTATTAGCTTGAAAGAATTGACCCTGTCAGCCATTATGACTTACAACTACCATATAGTCTACTCGTAGTACTGTAGTCCCTAATTAACTTGGATGTACAGGCCCATCTCTCTAACTAGGAGCAATCTTATTTTTTGGTCACTAAGAAGACACGCGAGGATTGTAACGTACACGAGCAGAAGGCAAACAGATGAGCGACAGAGCAAAATATAGTCAGATATATACAGAGCCTGCATCCTCGTGGTCTTCTGTTCCATTTAGTCTAGATGAATTGGAAAGCTGTAGATTCTGAGTCCCTATCAGGCAACCAGTTAGGGTTCTCCCCCAAACCTGCCCGGCGGAGCTTACCCGATCTCGGCAAGGCGCGGGTGGAGTTTTGACAGCCGAACCTTGACCGTTCGTCTTCTCCACTTCATATTGTTCTCCAGCCATCTAGATTGCTATAGCATTAACCTAATGTTGCCGGCGATAAGATATGAAACGGAAAAATGACGCCGTACCGGAGGCCATGGTGCAACGATGGTCTCGACCGCCCCTCTCCTGCCGCTTTTGTCGAGCGAAGAAGCTGCGCTGTGATCGTACCCAACCTTGTTCCAATTGCGTTCTGAGAAAGGTACCTTGCGAGTATACAGGTCAGGGTCCATCGGATAGTTCGGACGAACTGCGGGGAGCTCATCTATCTGGCAATCAGCCCACTGCTGCGACGGTCTCCACACAACAGCCTGCACCAACTATACCACCCACCTATAGCCAGACTACAACTGCTGCGTGAGTGGGCTCCAGAATCTGGGAGTGTCATTGTAATTCTCACTGATAATTGGAAAGAGATACGAATGATATCTTAAGTCGGGTCGCAAGGCTAGAAGAGGCAGTCTTTGATCGACTTCAAATTCCTTGGGGTGAGTTACAACTAGGGGGTTAGAACCATCGTTACGGGCCTGGGATCGTCCCGGTTATTCACCAGAGATGACACTCAACCTGGCTGGTTATTCAAGGACCTCAATCTAATGCAGATCTAGATCCGCCTGGTAAAGCTACTGGTGCCCAGGGGGGCAACGCAAACCAGGGCTTGGTCACAAGTGGTGTATGTATTTCCTACAAACTCTTGCTTTCGCAAGCTGAAACATTCCTTAGGCACGAGGCTCGAGCAACGGATGTGTCACTCCGCTTACATTATTACCCCTATCTTCAATACAAAGACGCATTGCTGATCTCTATGACTGCATGCGAGATACGAAGAGCATGTCCAGGTGTCTTCCCCCATGGACCCAGGCTCGCCAACTATTAGACCACTTCAACGTAGTCATTCAGCCAACATTCGGAGTCTTCCATATTCCGACCATAAGAGAACTATTAGATGAGACATACAGGGGTATACTCGAGGGCGAGGAACCAAGTCCCACTATCTTGGTCCTGTTCTTCAGCATCTTCGCTGGGGCTGTTCTGGTTGCAACCCCAGAACTTCTGCGGTTGCTCAGCGCAACAGAGGCAGAAGCCAAAGCAGCCTTCACCACAAACGCGCGTTTAGCTCTCTGTATAATTGACAACCCGATCGAACCAATACCGCCATCGACAACTGCTCTTGGAGCCATTAGTGCCTTGTCGCGCGTTCTCTTCCATGCGGATTGGTATTCCCACAAAGCCCAAACACTCAGGATCGACGCAATATGCATGGCCCGATCGATGCAAATCCATCTGCTAGACACAGCTCAGAAGCAAGACGAAAGAAAGCGTTCTGGATACAATGCCATCGAGGTCGAGGTACAGAGACGAGCATGGTGGCACCTCGTCTCCTCTGACTGGTAACATTCACCTTCCCCACTTCATAACCTTCTCAATGCCACTAACAACCACAGGATCACCGCATTCTCGCAAAGCCCACAAGAAGGCACCTACCTCATCCACCCAAATCAAATGAAAGTAAACCATCCCAGCAACATCGACGACGAATCCTTAACCCCCACAGGACTAGCATATAGCTTTCCCCTCTCAGTCCCAACCTCCATGTCTGTATTCATCTCCAGAATCCACTACGCAGAACTATGCCGTGAAATTATCGACACCCTAGGAACGACACTTCTCGAATCCTCCCAACCCGACTACGAGACCCTCCTCGATATCGACCGTAAATTCCACACCTTCGTCCAGTCCCTTCCAACCTTCCTCCAAAACGACCCCGCCAGCATCCAAAAAAGCCAAGAGATAACCCAACAACGACCCTACCTCGCCTGGCAACGAACCGTCGCCCATCTAAGCTTCCACGTCCGCCTCTGCCGCCTTCATCGCTCCTACCACCGTGAAGGCCTGACGAACCCCAAATACGCCTACTCTCGTTTGACCTGCATCCGCTCCGCCCAAACGGTCCTGGACCTCCGCCGCTCCCTAAAAGACACAGGCGTTCTCGCCGGCTTCAACCTCTCCGATTACAGCCTTGTCATGAACCACGTTTTCTTCGCCGCCATGGTCCTGGCCACGGACGTCTCTATGAAGCCTACCGCTCCGGGCGCAGATACCCGCAAGCAGGAAGTGTTGGATGTTATCCATGTACTGGAGAAATCGCAGAATGAGTCGGCGTCGCTTACGGAAGCTATTCGGAAGAATACGCAGACGTTGCTGTCTATTCTTCAGGAATCTCAGAGGGAAGTGCCGCAACAGGCAAGGTCGCCTGTGAGAAACGACAGTATTACCGTGGCTTCAGGATCGGGTGGGACCATGTCGAGCGCTGCTCCGTCACAGTCCCGGCCTGTCGGGGTGGATGAGAACATGACAAATGCGGCGGCCAGCGGACATCTTCCTTTGACGGATAGCATGCCGGGCTCTGGTCATGAAGACGAGGACCCAATGTGGAGCGGAGCAAGGAGGAATAGCTGGGGTCAGCTGTGGTCTGATCTCTTCAATGTGGCGCCGGAAATGGATGGCCTGCAGTGGGATCTGTTGTTGAATGATTTTGACTTGCCCTTCCAGTCGGAATTTTTCTGAAGGACTAGCCGCATAGCCCTGGTTGACTATGTGCTGGCCAGCTTCTATCCCTTCTAAGACGCAGGAGCGAAAAGACGAGCAGTTATGAGTATGCGACTTTCTATACAAGAATCCTGACAGCTATTATACGGTCAAACCTAGATACAAACGCCAATTACCAATAACACCCCTTTTCCATCCCATGAATCCGGATATGTGCCCCCAATGTACTGAACACCGATAGAACCAATGATATCTAGACAAAACCGGTCTACGATACCGAACCCGAAATATAGTCATCGAAGAAGAAAAAATAACAAGATGAGAAGAAATTGCAGATGACCAACCAGTTTACCGAATGGTCATGGATTTGGTCATCTGAGCCTTGCTACCAACACCACCCTCCCGAGAGGCCGCAGCGCTGGTTCCAGGCTTGCGCTCGAAGATCTTCCAGAACTTCAGACTCTCGTCAGCGGCTGCGGTGGCCAGGAGTTGACCATCTGGGCTAAGGCAGCTGTGCAGCACACGAGTCTCGTGGGCAGGAATCTCGACGTTCCGGACCAGAGTGGGATAACTCCAGATGCTCAGCGAGTTGTCGGGGAATCCACTCGAGCTGACAATCTCGCGGTAGTGGTTGCTCCATCTCAAGCTGGTGACCTGGGAGCCGGTGTCGATGCTGTTCGTACGAGCACCAGTAGTAGTGTTCCAGAAGTGGATGTGACGGTCATAAGAACCTCCACCGGTGGCAAGTAGGTTCAACTGCCAGGGGCACCAACTGAGGGCCTTAACGGCAGCGCGGTGGTTGGTCTTGGTGAACTTGGGCGCGCTGAGAGAGCGAGCATCCCAGATATTAACCAGATTATCGTTACCACCGGTGGCGAGTTGAGCACCATCGGGTCTCCACTCCAGACCACAGACTTCAGAGGTGTGCGAGACCAGCTCGGCAACCTTGTGCTGTGCGATGCGAACATCGTGGTTGAATACCAGACCACTGCGGGCACCGGTAGACAATGTGTGCTTCGACCAGCCCATGACACCTACACGCGAGTCATGTCCAAACATACTGCGCAGCTTGGTTCCTTCCTCGACATCCCAGATTTGGACTTCACCAGTTCCGAGACCGACACCGACATAGGCGCCATCACCACTCCACTTTACACTGCTCACGTAGGTGTCAGGTGCAGTCTCCAGCAGGCAGCTGACCGACCCTGAGTCGGCAGACCACACGTAAACATTGCGCTCCAGGCCAATTGCAACCTGGTTGCCAGAACTCCAATCCAGCAGATTGAGGTAGTAATCGTCGAGGAGACCAGGGGCGTCCAGGACACGCTCAGGAGCGGTTTGGACACGTCGGCGGAACTGAGCGGACTGAGATTTGGCAGGCTTGAGAGGGCGGTTGTACTGAGCGCGCAGATCAATGGGCTTGGAAGACTCTGGGGGTGGCGGCTTGAAGGCCAGGATACGAGTGTTCAGATTGACACCACAGGCATCTGCCAAAGATGACTCGTACGCAACAGCATCCGGTGCTGGCTTGGTGTATGAGGTCGTTCCCTCGTTATCCTCGAGTCCAAGGCTTTCCAGAGCTGCGGTGATGTCTTCATCTGTTCCGCGGCCACCAATGTCGAAAGCACTCGCTGCATTGGCAAGGACGGAGGATCCATCGCTGCTACTGGTCTTTGGTCGTTGGCTTTCCTCTGGCTTGGCTGTACCAGCAGTCACAAGTCCCTCACTGGCAGTACGGTTCGGGATGAATCTGTCACCTGCGTTGTGGGGAATGCGAACGGTTGTCTTTCCTGACCTCGTAGTTCGAGTGGTGATCTCCTTCCTAGGTGCTTCCTTCCTCGACACCTCCTTCTTGATTGCCTCCTTCTTCGGCGGTTCTTTCCTGGCCACTTCCTTGGTCACCTCCTTCCTCACGACCTCTTTCCGCAGGCGCTCTTTGGTAGGAGTCTGTGATGAAGGACCAGTGCCAGTTAAGGCCCATTCTGATACACCCAGCTCAAGGTGTCTAGGAGACTTGCGCGTGCGAGCACGGGCGATGTTGGACTTGGGGGATTCGCGGTAGTTGCGGGCTGTCCTCGAGACAGACTTGGCGAAGTATGAAGAGAGGTTACCACCATAGACAGACTTTCCATGCTCCTTGCCCGATTCTTGAGCACCACAGGGAGGTGTGAATGGGGAGGAGTGGTTTGACGTCACACTTCCTGCGCGAGTGCGTGGTGAAGGCGTAAGGGGCATGCGGCCACCAGCCGTCTTAGTGGAGAAGATCCCATGGTGAGTCTTCACGGGAGTCGAAACTGTAGGTGTAGCCATGCTGATATATATTTACTTTTCGAGAGATAGGGGAGGGTATCGAGAGAGAAGTGCCTTCAAGGTCCGTTTGCAGGGCCAATCCTAGTCACGCTGGCTTGGTCACAGGACGAAGAAGACCTAACTGCGATACAGTAGTATTGAATGCAGGCAGGGAATACCAATCCCACGCAATATGGTATGCAATTAGTAGCAGATAAATGGCAAAGAACAAGGAAGATGATGAAGAGGAGGAAGAGGAGGGGACGGGGGTGAAGAAGGAAAAGGGAGTAAATAAAGGATATAGTTCTGCTCACCCATGGCAACGCCGGTTACTGGAGGTACGGCTGCCCTAGTCCCGTTTAGGTTAGATTGCCACCTGACATGCGGCTCTTCCCTTTTCGGCGACGATCGGCTTGGCGCTTGCCGTTTCTCCCCTTTTCATTTTCCTTTTTTTTCTCTTGCCGCTGACAAGAGACGTGGGGTCACTGCGATCAGCATCAGTATGTGAGGAGAGTGTGTGTTACTACTGATTTATCTTTTGATTCACCATCTTTGCCCTTCGGTTATCCTCCTTTTCTGACCCCCTGGGCCCGTCTTTACTGTCGGACCCTAATGGCGCGGCTATCCTCCACTACCGCCAGGAATAGTAACGCTTCGTCGCCCCTTTCGCCGTTCCACGCTGACCCACCGCGTTGGACCGGGTCGTCCAGGACTCCTAACCCGATGACTTCCCTCTCCTCCACCCTTCAGAGACCGGCGTTCACATTCCTCATGCCACCTAGTCCCAGTGATGGTCGCCGTAGTGGCGCGGATTACCGCCCAAGCATCCGCAAGGCACAAGGCCATGTGCCAGCCTGCCTGGTCAATGCTTCGGTGACGTATTGCAATAATGACCAGATCTACGCTTTCGGCGGCTTTGATCAGTACACGGATGAAGGTGCATATACTTATTTCTCACACTGTTCATCGTTCAAGTCTAATACTAATGCTTCTTACTTGCTAAAATAGTTTACAACCACGTCTTGCGTCTGAATCTCAATACTCTTCGGTGGGAACTGGTTGATAACTATGGTGACATTCCCGGTGTCCGCATGGGTTAGTTTCCCCACATTTTTGAATACTTACGATAAGGAAACGCAAATCGTACTAATTCAGACTCTCAATCGTTGTAGGTCATACGGCTACCCTCTACCAAGGTGACAAGTTGATTGTGTTTGGTGGAGAAAATGAACACCGCGACCATCTATCTGACGTTGTCATCCTGGACATCTCAACCTCTACCTGGACTCAGCCGGAAATCCATGGACCGATCCCCCGAGGAAGGGCTCGCCATGCTGCCGTCATCCACGATGAGAAGCTTTTCATCATGGGAGGAGTAACCGGAGAGAACAATGTGATCCTCGACGACTTGTCGTATCTGGACCTGAAAACCTGGACCTGGTCTCGCACCTGGAGATTCACGGCTCGTTTCGACCACATCGCCTGGGTTTGGGGCGGCCGCCTCTGGATCTTTGGAGGTCTCGATCCTGACATGGAACGTACAACGGATATCTGGTGGCTGGATCTCAAAGGCATTCCGTCTCTTGGAACGGCAACTTCACAAGGTACCGTGGATTCCCCAGCGCCAACCAGCAGGATTACTTATAGTCCAGACGCTATCTTTAGTAGCCCCCCGCAGCAGCTTTCGGGCCGGTCCGGCAGCTATGCAGCGAATTCCGGGAGTGTTCAAGTTCGCAATGGCAATCGTCGGAAACCGATCGCTCCGGGCGCCATTTCTTGTCTTCGGTTCAAGTCCGGCCCTCACGTTCCTGCACTGTTCTCTGGCACTCACTTCCAGGCCTATGCATCTGGGGTGCTCCTGGATCTGATTACTCCGTCCGAGACAGTGCGTACCTATGAGTGCAACCTGTCATCACTGGATCTGGACGCTTTACGTTGGCAGCGGTTGGCTGACGGGCAGGAAATCTTCAAGCCGGGCTTTAGATGGCATTATTGCACTGTGAACGCTGACGGTACCAAAGCGTGGCTTCTTGGTAGTAGCCTCGACACCGGTGCCACTCCCGGAAATAGTGATGAGAATAACATGAGCGAGGTACTCTGCATTGACCTTGAGAGATACGGCTTGCTGGGAAACGAGCCGTCTGCCTTTTCGCCCAGTCAAAGCCGAACGTCGCTTTCCGAACCAACAGGGATGGGCTCTTTGTCCGGTTTAGGAGCAGATCTTTCGGCAGCGTTTGATCAATCACCAGAGTCCGGTAGCGGTGCAGACTTTATCATTACCGCTAATTCAGACGATCAGGTTGAGTCGGACGATGAGGGGGACACCCCCACTTCACAATCAGAGCCAGCCTTCCTCTCCCCCAACACACCTACTTCGCCTCCGATTCATGTGCACCGGATCATTCTGCAGCTGCGATGGCCCCACTTCAAAAGGCTTTATTCGGCTCAAATGGCTGAATACCATGCAAACAGGATGCACATCCCCGAGCCGTACTCGGTTGTGCGTGCGTTTATCTACTATCTGTATACAGATAGCATCGCCGGTCATTTGGAGTTTTGTTCCGATATCATCGACGTTGCGGGAATGCTCGTCATGGCGAATATGTACGACATGCCTAAGTTGCGTTTACTTTGCGTCAATCGCCTCAGCCGCGAATTGGATGTAGAGAACGCTGCAATCATCTGGGAGCGTGCAGGGCGCACGAACGAAGAGTGGCTGATGCGTCGTGCCGCTCAATTCTGCCTTGCCAATTGGGGACGTGTTGTTCGGACCGATGGCTTCAAGTCTCTAAGCCGGCAGAGTTTGATTGATCTGTGCGAGGTAGTCGACACTGAGGGTCGTATTATTGCCGGGCCCGAGCTGGAGATGGCTGGAGCTTTCGGAGAAAATAAGGATTCGAAGCCTTCCCAATTGGCCCTGAGCGGTGCTATTGCTGACAATATGGAGGACATTGATGGTGATGATATTGATGGCATGGATATCATCTAATGTTGAGGAAGACTGTCTGGATAGAGCTTCCTTTCTTTTCTTTGTTCATTTTGTGTTATGAACTTTTCTACAGAGCAGTTACGATACGGGATGGCGTGAAACAGGCTGAGAAAATATGTATGGGCCAGGATGGTATTTTGAGTTAGGAGTTTGCAAATTGCGGTTACAATAGGGAGTATTTGCAGTATAGCGTTAGCATAAATTGATCACATGCTTGTTTTATTCACATTATAGCTGGCTTTTCAGCATCGGCCTAGCAAGTAGACTGCTCTCCCAGATACATAGACATACAGCAATCACATCAATAGTATCTCCACCACATCCACATCAATACAATTGACCCAGTAGAATCACATCCACCTCTGCCCCTCCCCATCAAACCCGATAACCTTGAAATCAATCCCCATCGTCTTCAACATCATCCCGATCGTGAACTCTTCCTCTTCCTCCTCTTCCTCATCTTCTTCCTCATCCTACCACACAGATTAAATCAGCACATATCCAATCCACAACACACCAGCCAAGCATAAAAGAAAAAGGATAGTTAAGACAAACCATCTCCTTCCCCCCACCCTTCTTCTCATGATCATGGCCATTATCATCTCCCCACCACCCACCACCACTACTCCTACTCATCTCCATCCCCTTCCACCCCCTCACACCCCCCATCCTCACTACCCTCTCCCTCGCGCCCTCAAACACCTCCTCCGCAACCCTTTGCCCCACACCCCTCCACTTGACAATTAACGTCTCTAGTTCCTCATCGCGGTGGGATTCCTCGATGCGCTGCGCCTGAGTAACTGTTTCTAGTTCGGTGCGGAGAGAGAGGAGTCGGGATTGGAGGTGGCGGTGGGTGGTGCGGAGGGTGGAGAGGGTGGGGTCTTCTTCTTTTTGCTTCTGTTCTCTCTTTTCTTTGGGGGTAGGGGTATTTTTGGGGGTGGGTTTGGGGATTGGGGTCGTGAAAGATGAGGGGTTGGGTTTGGGGGTGGCGGGTGTTGATGTGTGGGATTGTATTTGGGGTCGTGTGGTTGTTGGGTCTTCGGAGGATGAAGAGGGCGCGTTTGTGGTGGTTGTGGTGGTGGTGGTATCTGGGGCTGATGCTGATGCTGGTTCTGGGGCTGGTCTGCGCAGAGGCGATTTGAATGGTTTGGTGAGCGTTGATGAGGGTGATGATTTGGTGCTCGTGTTTAGACGGCGGCGTTTGGGGTTGGGGGTTGGTGTTTGGTTTGGGTTCATTGTGTGTGTCTTTCTGATAGTCTGGTTTTTTGGGTTCAAGAGGTTCAATGGCTGAGCGAGGTATTGGTATGCAATTGGGATGGATTGTGGGGATGGTGTAAGTATATTGGAAGAAGTATGAAATGGAAAAGTAAATATGCTTATCGATAAGACAGTCAGCTGATAAGATAGATAACGACTCAGTCAATTCTCTACATACTCCGTCGATGGTAACTAGGAAGGTATCATTCGTGTACTTAAGCTAAATCAAGCATATACATTACGGCGAAAAGCACAATTCTATATCATTAATGACCTACCGCCCCAGCAAGCCAATCATTGAACCCCGGCTCGCCGGGGCGAGGGAACATTCCCCGATCATTGTTGGCATTGCCTCCTGCCGCCGCATTCGCGCCGCCGTTGTCGTTCTGACGCTGGCGGTTGCGCTGCTGTCTCATATACACAAGCACGAGCAGGGTTGCGGCAAGACTGAGAATGAGCAATCCCTCCAGAAAGCTATCATCAATATCGAGCTCCAGCTCGTCGTAGTAGCCGTCTTCGCGGTGGTCGTCCAGGCGATTGCTCGACATGAGTTCGTCCTCCTCGTCCTGTTTGTACATCTGTGCGCGGAAGGCGGCCTCTTCTTCCTCGTTGTTCTGGATAAAAGTGGCGATAAATTCCTTCAGGGTTCGATGCGATCTCACTTGTGCGTTGGTGTGTAAGTGTGACTGTTCGGATCTTCTCAGCGGGAATAATGTTAGGGTTCCTTACCTTCTTCCTCTTGGATGGGGTTGATGTCTCCGTTCGTTAGCCAATTCCAGTATCCCCGCATCCGCAGTTTAAGCAGACTGAGCTTCACGGGCAGATACGCCTCGGAGCTAGTCTCCAGCGCGAGATCGTAGTATCGCTTGGCCATGTGGAAGTCTTGGTCCACGGCAACACCATTTTCATGCATCCATCCCAGGTTCCAGTACGCCTGTGCGCTGTAGTGCACTTCGGCTGCGGTGTGGTAGCAGGTCGAGGCCTTCTCCGCATCCGCGGCAATTCCCATGCCCGTCAGGTAGTAATCGCCCATCTTGAGCAAGGAGTCGATGTTCGCCTGTTTGGCGGAGCGTGTCCAGTAGATAAGAGCCAGCGCCGCATTCCGCAGCAGAGCCGGTCTGCTCTTCTTGGCTCCTGGAAGGATGGTATCAATGGCGAACAAAGACCGCTGCTCATCCAGCAGGAACGCAACATTGGACTGCGCATGCTCGTAGCCCTGCTCCGCAGCCATCAGCGCCGGGATAAATGCCCGTTCCTTGTCTCCGTTCTCATATGCAGTGTTCGCTTCCTCGAAGGATGAATGGATGACTTCCGCCCGTTCGGCGACCATCTTGTAGTAAGACGCGGCCATTCCGCAGTGTCGTTTCCGCCCAACCCCATTGTTGGACAGTTCTGCAAGGTAGTAGAAGGCCTCCATCCAGCCCCAGCGCGCAGCGAGTTCGAAATAGCGGGTGGCGGTCTGGACATCGCCTTGGTCCAAAAACAGGGCACCCAGCCTCGTTTCAGCGGCCGGGAAGTCCTGCTCGGCGGCAGCCTTGAAGTATGATGCAGCTCTGAATGCATCCGGTGTTACGCCATAGCCATGCAGGTACATCAGTCCGAGCTCATGCTGGCAAAGAGCATCACCATTCGCGAGTCCACGCCTAAACCAAGTCTGGGCAGTTGCAAAGTTCTGTTCCACCCCCTCGCCCCGCAGGTACATCATGCCAATATGGCCTGCTGCTTTCGAAGCCAGCTTCTCAACACCAACAGGATGGTTGGGGTTCACCGACCCGTCTTTATTCCAGTACCGCTTGGTGACCTGTCTGAAGTAATTCATCGATTTGCGGAAATTCCTAGGCAAGCCGCGGCCCCCTTCATAGTGCATCTTGCCCAGGCTGAAAGTAGCCTTCAGTTCGCCCTTTCTCGACATCAAATCCAAGTACTCCAGGACGTCTTCCAAGCTGGCTTCCGTGCTCGAATGCGTTCCATCGCGCGCAGGCGTCGATACACTGGCGCCTTCACCATAAACACCACCCTCTTCGTCCGCCCAACGGTAGGACTCGCGGATCATGCTATTGCCACCAGGCGGTCCAGATCGGTAGTAAGCAATAGCCTTGTCGGCCACCTTCTTGTAGTAATAAGTCGCTTGGTCGCAATCTCTAGGAGCCCCGATTCCAGCGTGGTAGCGATACGCGAGGGTCATTTCCGACTTCGTATTGCCCGCTTCGGCCGCAAAGGTGTGGTATAACAGGGCCTTGGCCTGGTCGCGCTCCACCGCACCTCCAACACCCGTTGCATACATAAACCCAAGCATATATTGTGCCGTACCGTTTCCAGTCGACGACGCCAAGGTCTGGTACCAATGGAAAGCCTGCTTGAAGTCTCTCGGGTGGGTGAAGTTGCCGTAGAAGTTCATTTCCGCTAGGAGGAAGATTGCATCGGGGTTTTGGTCCTCCTGCGCCGCAATCTTGAGTTCGTTCGCAGCCTTTGCAACATTTGGATCGAGTTTCTGCTTGTGTGTCCCATCCGGCTGCGGTCCATTCATGAATAGGATCCGGAAGGCTTCCTGGGCGTAATGCCAAGTGTATCCCAGTAGACCGGACGGTTTCTCGTGAGTGAGTATGGGGATTTTGCTTTCTCGGAGGATTCCAAGGGCATTTTGGACGTGTTCTATTGGTACATCAAGAATCTAGTTGTTAGCAAGGATGAGTGCGCTGGCGTCATGCACAGGGCTGCTCACCGTGTCCCGGTAGGCTGTTAGAGCCCTCGGGCCCGCTCGAGGACTCAGCATGTGCATATGATT
Source organism: Aspergillus neoniger CBS 115656 (assembly GCF_003184625.1). Taxonomy (NCBI): domain Eukaryota; kingdom Fungi; phylum Ascomycota; class Eurotiomycetes; order Eurotiales; family Aspergillaceae; genus Aspergillus; species Aspergillus neoniger. Next base: position 420,143 of record NW_020291129.1, read on the forward strand.
CAGGAACGACATCTGTTAAGGGTTCTTGTTTGTCGGGCTGTCCATTATGTTCAACCGCAAGCGCCTGCAGAAGCACTGGAAAGTGGTGCTTGGAGGTCAGTAGCTATCGCGTGATGCGGCTAAGCTCCACAGTGAGACTCACGAAGCGCCAACGGCAGGAAACGCCACAGCCACCAGTTCTTCATGTTGTGTGAGAGAGATGAGTAGGAGTGAACAGTGAGAGGCGCATGGCGACTCTGTGCTCAAGCTTCCGATAAGTAAGAGAGGGGGGAGGAGCTGACAGTGAAGATGAGCACTGGAGACTCGGGGGAGTTGCTTGCTCGGCCCCGATGCGGAACGGGCCACCTGGCGTTGCGGAGCTTCATTTCGCCGACGTTCTTGGCTCCTTCACTACATTACCATCTAGACTACAAGTACATCTACTACTACTCTTGATCACTACATGGCACATGTTTTGGCAACCATTTTCATTATTATTGACCTCCGGTCTCGTCCATAACCCATCTGCAGTCGTCTGTGTACAAAGCATAGGGATACTGATCGATCGCAGCAATACACGCAATAACTCGTCCTCGATGCAAACTCAGAGAAAACAACACCATCTCCGGAGAGGACCATCGTATTCTCATAACCGAGTCATGGTCCACAAGCATCCTCAAGTCTAAACGCTTGGTAGTTCAATGTGCAAAAAAAAAGGGGAAAGGAAGCAAGCAAAACACAGAATATCACCAACCCACAAAACCGTTCGCAATTTCAGCAGGCTGGCTCGAAGAAAAAGAAAAAGTAGGAAAGAAAACTAATACGGGATAATAAGGGGATCGACCTGCAGGCTGACGCAAGAAGAGAAAAACATACAGTTTAAAAACGGATGGGTGAAAGGGAAAGGCTACAGGCGCCCCAAATTCTGCATGAAATAACCAACCAATTCCGCAACATACAATGCAAGATGTTTTTTTCTTTTGTTCCTCTTAGGGGTCGTCTGGGAGGTAGGTGATAGTACAATGATACAGCGAAGGTCAGAAAGAAGCAAAGCAACCATCTTAGGATTTCACTGGCGTGGAGATCTGCATGCTTGGTTAGTGACCAAATGATATTCAATCGCTGCTCATGAGTGACTTACGTAGGGCTGAAAGCCGGCGACGTCGGGCTGTAGCCAGGAGACGTTGGTCCTCCAGGTGACGTCGGCGAGCCGGCAAAGTTGGGAGATGTAGGAGAATACGTCTGGGGGCTCGTAGGAGACCACCCAGGCGAAGTAGGCGTATACTTAGGTGAGGTAGGAGAAGTGGGTGACAGATGCCGGCCAACACCACCAACAGCAGGGCTTGTCGGGCTGTAGCTAGGCGAGGTTGGGCTAAAGGCCGGTGAAGCCGGGCTGAAACTGGGTGAAGTAGGACTGTAGTTCGGCGACGTCGGTGAGAACCCTGGCGAAGTTGGCGAGTACGATGGCGACGTGGGAGATGCCTGGCCATACGCAGGAGAGGTAGGAGAGTATGCTGGTGATGTCGGAGCAAATGACGGACTCGCTGGGGAGAACCCAGGAGACGTCGACATGAAACGAGGACTGGTGATAGCCATACCCGGTGACGTGGGAGAATAACTCGAGGTCGGGGAGTAGCCAGGCGACGTCGGGTTCGCGCTGAACGGACTGCTGGGGGAATAGCCAGCTGGGCTTGTAGCTGCCGGACTGAACCCGCCTCCAAAGCCGCCAGTAGGCTGGTATTCGGTGAAGCCACCAGGAGTCTCGGCACCGGCTTGGCGAATGGGAGAGAAGTTCGACTCGGGGTCGGGAGTGCCGATGTAAGCACTCTCCTGCATAGGCGAGCCCGTGTCATACTGAGTAGCAGCACCGTCGGAGATGATGGCATCCTTGGCGCCGATCGCTCCCATAACACCAAAGCGAGCATTGTTCGACACGACAGTGTTCATGAGGTTCTGGTCAAGGTAGATATCGAACTCTCCGGTACCAGCAGGAGCCATCTGGCCCAAAATAAGGTTCTCAGAAACACCACGGCAATCGTCCAGCTCTCCGAAAGCGGCCGCTTCCAACAGAATCTCGACGGTTTCTTCGAACGAACAACGCATGAGTGCACCGTTATCAGCACGGTTGATACCGTGTCGAGTGACGGGTGTCAGGTAGCCTCGTACAGTCATGACATCGACCAGCAGCGCCAAATGGCGGTGGTTGACATAAGAACCGTCGAACGCAAGCACCTGGGTCAATTCGCGAAGAACAGCTGTCCGTGCGGCTTCGATACCAAACACCTCGAAAACCTCGATAAACTGGTTGGAGTACGTGCGAGTAGCATCGACACCGGGGATTGCCAGAACCTCACCCAAAGACGAGCCACTTGTTTCGAGAACCCACTCCTTGCAAAGCGGGTCGGTCTTGCTAGCGAACAATGATCCATCTTCCAGAACTCTGACCTTGCTCTTCTCGTTGATGAATGCCCGCTCGACGCCGGGAACACCACGGAGGGTAAGAGTGTCAAGGAGATGCTGCTCCAACTTCTTAAGCGTAACATCGTATTCAATGTCGTCATCCTCCTCGTCCTCCTTGTAATCCTGGATCTGACGGATACGGATAACCTGCTCATCGGCGTTGTTATCACTAAAGATGACAGCGATATCCTTGGGGTAGGCAGCCTTGATCCTAGAAGCGACATCCTGCACAGTGAGACCCTTATCCAGAAGCTTCGGCCGACTGAGTATAATACGGAGCAACCACTTGGACTGGCGCGACGCATCATCCGTGACATCTTCGGGAATGATGAAGTAGGACTCGACCATATCCCGATCGTTTTCGATGACCGTAGTCTGGATATCGGGATCGTAGTAGATCTCGGTTGCTTCCGTAACGGAACGCAAGCTTGTGTGTTCGACAGCGCTACGCAATTGTTTGGCACCCTCCTTGTCAAATGACCGAGCAGCTTCCTGGTAAACCGTCATAGAGGGCGTCTTGATGTTGGTAGCGACGTTTAGGATTTCCTTTAGACGAGGAACACCCAAGGTGACGTTCTTGGACGAGACACCAGCAAAGTGGAAAGTGTTCAGTGTCATCTGCGTGGCAGGCTCACCAATGGACTGAGCAGCAAGCACACCAACCATTTCGCCAGGGTTGGCACCAGCCTTGGCGAATCGGCTCTCAATAGCTCCAATAACATGCTGGAATGCCAGCTTGTTCATGGAGTACTCCGTAACCAATCTGCGGAACGCGAGACGGCTGCGAAGCTGGGCCTTGAAAAGCAATGTCGCGTTTTCCTGAGCTTCACGCGAAATGATATCATTTCCGCGAACCACAAGCAAGCGATCCAGCAGAGAACGCACCTGAGGGATGACCTCAGCGGGATGAAGATCGCTGATGGTACCCTCGCGGATCCGGAATGTAGTTCTGGCGGTTTCCAGAATACGCTGCACATTGATCGGGAGCTGCATCATCTCCTCGTCTTCCTTTGCCACAGAGCGAAGGAATGCACGATCCTTAAGAAGATCCTCCCATTCTTCATCCAGATGTCTCTGGACCTCGACATCACCTGCGATTTCGTTGGCCTGCTCCAGTACCTCTGGTCCCAGGGTGCGCTCAGGATCCATCAGATCGACACGGAAACGATCACGGAACTTGTCATCCGAGCACTTGATGATGTCCACCCGCTGGTTCTCAATATGAGCACCATCAAGACCATCTTCTCCGTAGATGAACTGGATGATATCACCCAAAGAGTTCCGAACAGTGCCATCATACTTGACCATGACTTCTTCAAGAGCCTTGACCAGCTTACGTTGGATGTAACCGGTTTCAGCGGTCTTAACAGCGGTATCAATCAAACCTTCTCTACCAGCCATGGCGTGGAAGAAGAACTCAGTGGGGGTCAAACCACGCAGATAAGAGTTTTCAACAAATCCACGGGATTCCGGAGAGTAATCGTCCTTGGTGAAGTGAGGCAAGGTACGGTACTTGAATCCGAAAGGAATACGCTTTCCTTCGACTGACTGTTGTCCGACCACAGCAGTCATCTGGGAAATGTTAATAGTCGAACCCTTAGAACCGGACCGCGCCATCTGGATGGCGTTGTTCAGATCCTTCAAACTCTTTTCGGTTTCGCTACCAGCCTCATCACGAGCGTTGTTCAAAGCACGAGACACCTTACTCTCGAAGGTCTCACGGACGTTCATACCGGGTAGAGGCTCGAGAGTGTTGTCAGTAGCACTTGCAGTGATCGACTCGACCTCCTTCTTTCTGTTGCGCACACAGTTCTCGATCCGCTGGATCGTAAGCTCATCGGGGATAGTGTCACCGATACCAATACTGAAACCGTTGTGCAAAAGCCAGTAGTTGACAATTCTCTGCGCACCATTGAAGAAAGCAACAGCCGTACCATGACCATACTCGTTAAAGATAGTATGGATGACACCACCACCGCTAGCACCAACCGTCTTCTTAGAGAACATACCATACATCAGTTGACCGTTGTGGATAAGAAGACCACCGTCAGCCAGAGGCGAGAACTTCTCAGAAAGCGGCGAGTTATCCTTGTCCACACGCAGAAGGTTAAGACCAGAAGGAAGCGCCATACTGATCATCTGCTTTCCGGTCCAGCGAGGTCTAGGCTTCAGAATTGCCGGGGGAGGAATCACCCCATCCCAATCAGGAACCCACATCATGATGTTCATGACTTGATCCTTGGTCAAGAAGACATCACGCCGGCAAATCTTGTAAATACCACACAGCGTATCCTGCACGATACCCATGAGCGGACCGTTTCGCTGGGGAGACACGATGTTCATGGGGACCAATGCCAGTTGACTCAATTCCGCGCGCGATTCCTCGCTCTGAGGGACGTGCAAGTTCATCTCATCACCATCGAAATCGGCGTTGTAAGGGGTAGTGACAGACAAATTCAACCGGAAAGTGGAATAGGGCATGACGCGAACACGGTGACCCATCATGGACTCTTTGTGAAGAGAGGGCTGTCGATTGAACAGAATGACATCGCCGTCCATGATGTGACGCTCAACCTTCCATCCGTACAACAACTGTTGACCACCGGCTCTCTTGGCATGACGAAGATCGATGCGCTCGCCATTGTCTCGGACAATATACCGAGCACCCGGGTGTTCGTTCGGACCGTTCGAGACCAGAGTCTGCAATTTCTCGATGTTGTAGGGTGTGACAACCTCGGGATAAGTCAAGGTTCTCGCGATACTCTTCGGAACACCGACCTCCTCAAGAGACAAGTTGGGGTCACCAGTAATGACAGTACGTGCAGAGAAATCCACACGTTTACCCATCAAGTTCTGTCGTAAACGACCCTCCTTACCCTTCAAACGACTCCGAATAGCCTTGACTGGGCGATTCGACTTCTGCATGGCCTTCGGCTGACCAGCGATATCGTTGTCCATATAAGTGGCGACATGGTACTGCAAGAGCGACTCGAACTCGCGCACGACGTGCTCTGGGGCGCCTTCCTGCTCACAGCGTTGAACATTCTGGTTGGCTCTGACAATTTCAGCCAGCTTATATGTCAGATCATCCTCACCACGCTGGCCGCTGGTGCTGCCGCCGACAAGCACACTGGGACGAACAGGAGGAGGGGGAACCGGCAAGACGGTGATGATCATCCACTCGGGACGGGCATAGTCATTGCTCAAACCCATGATACGAACGTCCTCGTAAGAGATGTTACGGAAAACGTTCAACGCAACCTGTGGGGTGATAACCTTCTTCTCAGGTTGCTGCATGTCCATCTCATCCATCATCTTATTCGGCTTCCACGTTCCAACAAGAGTGATACCTTCCTTACGAATCTGAGGTTGGGCATTACCGCAACCACCGTGCATCCGAACGGGTTTGGAGTTCTCTTTCGAGAAGGGCTCGTCATCGTCCGGGGGAGGGTCGGCTTCGCAGATAAGAACGTCTTTGGACAGTCGCCAGATGTGGTCGAATCGTCTCTTGGGGTCTCGCATGCGCAGGGCTTCTAAAAACTTGGGGTCGGACTGGTTTCATGTCAGCAAATATGCCGTGATAGATTTGCCATCCCATAAGGGATGACTAACCGTATTGGCTTTGATCTTGCCACAGTTGTGGCAGACCGTCTCAAGCAGCTTCTTGATCTTAGTCAAGAAACCTGGAGCAGACGTTAGCAAGCGTACAATATGAGACTAAAATCCCCTGGCTGGCCGACAACATACCGATATGATAAACCGGTGTGGCAAGCTCAATATGTCCGAAATGTCCTGGACACTCCTTCTGGCCTTCCTCACAAGTTTCACAGTTCCATTGCCGATCGATTGTTCCCAAGCGTGGATCGTTCAAACCCTTTGTGCGCGGCCGTTGCCGTTGATCATCCTGTTTGTTGTGTTACCGCGTTAGCGTTTTGCCACGTTCAGTCGGTGTGGGCGGCACTTGAGGAAAAACAAACCATCGTCTCCGGATATTCAACATGGACCACACTCATCCGCTTGATCTCCTCGGGTGAGAACAAACCAAACTGGATCTCCTTGATGGTGCGCAGAGGCGCCTTGGAGTAGGGAAAGTACACGTTCGCCATGATGGTGGTTGGTGTCGTCGGTTGATCGTTCTCCGAGGGTATGCGATGACGAAGGAGTCGAAATATGACCGAGCAAGACAGAATCTGACGTGTCGGAAGCACTGATCTATAGACAGTCTAAATGGGCTGAAGCGACGATGCAAATGTTTGCGAGCAAACTGGCCGGCCTAGGCCTCTGGCAGCCCTTGCCACGAGGGCGCCTGCGACCTTATCCACCGACTGCGCGAAGCTCGAAAAGGGCTGGAAAAAAGAGGGTCACGGTCGATCTTGGCGATATCTCCAGCTCGGAAAGTGATATCGCGATGCAAAGCGCGATGGTCGGGGTTGTTGGGCGATGGACAGGAGGCGTGTTGAGGTGATGAAAGGGAGACGGTTGGACGTCAGGTCAGTCGGCGATGGGGCAACGAGTTTTCTGAGCCGCAAGCTAGCGCGACCATCCGGCCCTTTAAAAGTCCGCAACGCTAAACCCATAGTGGGGCAAATGTGAGGTGGCAGTAAACTCTCCGCCACTCAGAGTGCAGTTACAGACCAATGATTGGGGAAGGCCATTGACAAATTTATGTGACCTCTTCACCGCCCGCTCGTCGCTTTATTTCCCCTTCGGCTTCAATTCACTTTGCCAGCCGGTATTTCCCATTCCCCGCCCGGCTTTATTTCATTGTATCTGTGGCTATTGACTACACTGGATGTTTGCGCCCGAGCGAACCTCCCGGCCTTCTTCGCAGGCTGGGAACTTACCGCCTCTTTCGTCGTTTGACTTGCTGGCTCTGACTTGACGCTTGCCGAACCATTCTGTGTGAATCTAGCATCATGAATTTGTCTCTTGTTGATCCCTTTGTCCTAGCTCAGGATTATCCAGACACGTTGACGGAGAAGCTGAGTATGTCGCACTTCATCAAGCTTCTACGGTGTGATCACTAATCCAATATCAGGAAGTGGACATGCGACTTGTCTACGGTTTAATCGCAAAGGAGACTATCTGGCGTCTGGACGGGTTGGTTGCCAACAACATGCGGGGATTGCTTCAAGATCAAATCAATAACCGTGTCCCAGGTTGATGGAACAGTAGTCATTTTTGATGTGGAAACCAACGGGGTTGCGCGAAAGCTACGAGGTCATACCAGGCAAATTCAGTCATTAAGGTAGCTCATTCACACACACCCCCTCGGCGCAATCCGCCGTACGCACATTGATGCTAACTACAATCGGTGTACAGTTGGTCAAGAGACGGCCGTTATCTTCTGAGTTCTTCTCAGGACTGGAAATGTATTTTATGGGATTTGAAAGATGGCTCCCGGGTCCGCACCGTCCGCTTCGAAGCACCCGTTTATATCGCAGAACTACACCCTTATAACCAGTATGACAGCCCTTCCATTGCTTAGCGGCTAGCACATTGCTGACGCGCCCCCTCCTGCAGCTTGCTCTTTGTAGCGTCTCTTTTCGAAGATCAGCCTGTCCTCGTGGATGTTTCGTTACCCAAGCCCGTCAAGCGCATCCTTCCATCCGCTCCATTTCGCCCTCCGCCTCCAAAGAACGAAGAAATCGACCCCGCCGTTGCTGCGAAACAAGCAGCTCAAGATGCGAAACATTCCACGTGCGTTACGATCTTCACTGCTCTAGGAAACCATATCATAGCGGGTACATCTAAGGGTTGGATCAATATCATTGAGACACAAACCTGTACCACAATACATTCCACTCGGCTCTGCAATGGTGTGGTGATCTTACTTCGCCTAGCGAGTAACGGTCGGGATCTACTAGTCAACAGCTCTGATCGCGTTATACGCACAATACTCATGCCGGATCTCTCGCAACTGGGTATCGATCTGGAGCCTACCAACATCAAACTCCAAGTGGAACATAAGTTCCAAGATGTGGTGAACCGTTTGAGTTGGAACCATGTAGCATTTTCTTCCACCGGGGAGTTTGTTACTGCGTCCACATTCATGAACCCTGACATTTATGTTTGGGAGCGGAGCCACGGCTCCCTGGTCAAGATTTTGGAAGGCCCCCGCGAAGAACTAGGAGTGGTTGAGTGGCACCCTAGCCGTCCGATGGTGGTTGCCTGTGGCTTAGAATCTGGATGCATCTATACTTGGTCGATTGTGACGCCTCAGAAATGGTCAGCCCTGGCCCCTGACTTCGGTGAGGTCGAAGAGAACGTCGAGTATGTTGAGCGTGAAGATGAATTCGATATCCACCCGGCAGAGGAAATTCACCAGCGCCGTTTAGACCAGGAAGACGAAGTCCCCGACGTTCTCACAATCGAAGTAAACAAAGACGGCGCGGAAGAGGATAGTGTTACCTCATTTCGCATGCCAGTCCTTCTTGATATTTCGGACAGTGAAAGCGAGGATGATATCATCGCGGTTGGACCCGGGACGATGAGGAGACGTAGTCCAGGCGCAGCGCGAGACCGAACGAATGCCAACGGGGACGGGGAGAAGGACAGTGTAAGTGGCGGTAGAAACGGCAGCACACGAGGTCAGAAGGGTCGGCGGCGCTAAGTTGTACTTGTGGCTAACACACTGCGTTCTCTCACTCTTTTGAGTGTTGCTTCTGTCTCACTTTGCGAGTTATCTATTCGATTATATGTCAGTTAGAGGGTTCTTGGCGTCTGGTAGGCTGTCTCAAGGGACATGACATACTCTTCGATATACTTACGGTACATGATCGGTGGAGTTTCGGTGGGAGAAAAAAATGTTCAATAGAACCCATTCGAAGGGCTTTGCGTTATTTTTTAAGCCCTCCGTTTCGCTTCTTTTTCATCTAGTTCATTAAGAAGTACCAAATCAAAGGTGGCTTTCTCACAGGACCGCCACGGTCATTGGAGTTTGTTGGGTCATATTTGAGTGGCTGGTGTTGAGAGGCCTCAGGGGGTCCGTCACCACGAGCACTCAGTCAACTGCCACGATGGTGCCATTACCGCAGAGCAGTCAGCCTTGGTTGCAGATGTTTCCAAGAAATACAACATGAGGATGAGAGTTGCTCTTGGATTCTGGCAAAGCTGATACTCTAGGGTTGTCGTGTCACTTCCGTGAGTCCCGACACCCGCATCTCACCCTCTTGAAGAGCTTATATATTTCCTCAACTTGAGCAGTATTTCCTGAGACGGCAATCATCCTCATAGTGTGAATGACGATACACGTCGTGTCCGCAAGATCCTTGTGCCGTTCGGCTGTCTGCACTAGAGTAGGCAAAAATACAACGAAGGCCTGCCTGCGTTCCTGGCATTCGTGCGTCAAAAAAGCAGTGTTGGTCACGAGTTCAAGTCCATGAGTGGTTTTGTGGACTCTGCTCGCTCTGGTGTATATGCAATTCAGTATGATCCCGTCAAGGAGACGGGATCGGTCGTCACTTATTCTCATCGAGGAAAAAGGGAATAGAAAAAAGAAGTAAACAGATAGGAGGACCCTCCCCCAAAAGGCTGTATATGGGTATCCGAAATGAAATTTGCATTACAGCCAGCGCTGCCGTAATTATTTCAGCATCTTCAAAGGGACGGGCCGCCCGGCTTCCGTGCCTGGTATATGTGTAAGATATTGTAAGCGTGGATTTCCTTGTTGAAGGCCTGTGACTTAACCTCCGCCGTGATTTGTCTGATTCTCTCCAAGTCCCAGTGAAAGATGCGACTGAAAGGGGCGAGGCTGAGCGTCTCGATACTTTCAGAGATTGCAAGGTTATACCAACGGGCTACCTTCTTCTCATGTTCATCATGGTGCCAAGGGTTGAGAGGCAACCCCACCATCTGATGGTCGATTTGAGTAAAGCCTGCCTCCTCAAGGTGTCTGATGGTATCCCGGGAGCTGTGCGCTATGGGCCTCATAGTATCTTGTGTCGCCTGCTTCAGGTATTGGTACCATTCCCGGAGTGCCAGTCCATCCAGGGAGCGATCATCGCAGCGGGGTTCGAAATCTATTTCCACTTGTTCAAACCATGCCCCAGGCTGAAGATGCCTTAAGATTCGCTTGTAGAGATTCGGCCAGCCCAGAACACTGCCGGAACCCATCTGCAGGTGGATTAGATCCCAAGAATTCTCCCCAAGTGTCCATGGCGCCTCAAAGTCAAAAGGCGCATAGAACTCGCAGTTGTCAGGGTGGTTGGGAGGCTGTATAGGTGCTAGATCTACCCCAGCCACGAAAGCATTGGGATACTTATGGGCCACGTCAATGGCCCAGATCCCAGTGCCGCATCCCAAATCTAGGAATCTACCATTTGGGGGGTGAGGTGCGTAAATTAAGCTCTCGGACACCCGTGCTACCGTGAACAGCTTATGGAAGATATCGAGACGGTCCTGCTCCTCCTCATCACATGGCAGCGGGTAAACTCCTCTGCGATAACCATGATATGTTCTCCCATTTTCTTCATAGAAGAGCCATCTGTTTGGAGGCCTAAATTAAACGAACAACAGAAGGAGAAGATCCCTGAATTAGTCGCCCGATAGTTGTAGAATACTAGCGATTTTGCACAGCACGAGGAATAGGGATTTTGCGGGGTGTGTGGGGTGCACAGTATGGGAAAGGGTGAAGTACCTGGTATAACGGCTTGTCTGATCTGGACCCCCATGACCATCATAAGGATCATCGTTGGGTGGGGGTTCTCGAGGAGGTTCTTGACCTGTGAGGACGTGAATGTCCATGGCCCCCGAGTTCTGCCTGGAACGGCCGGAATCATAAGATCCTAACCCTTGGTAGCTGTAGTTATTGCGATTCGGCGAAGCCATGGTGATTGGTGGGTGCAAAACTCGTCCGATTTCAAATATGAGACCCAGAAGTCCAGGAATCGATTCACTAAGAAAGAATCCGACTTTTCCTGCTCAAGATATGGTAAGGACACAGGGTTGCATTCAATCAAAGACCGGCGTTCTTGGTTGACGGTAACGTAAAACGCCAATGTTAGCCAACAGGGTGTATGCAGGCTGTGGGTGATATCGGGGTATCGAAAGTCAGGTGGCACATAGAGGAAGTTGGAGTTCGGCGCCGCAAATGAGCCAATGATTGAATTGAAAGGTTGGATGGACGAAAGGATGGCAACAACAACAAACTCGCTGAAGATACCCTCTGCGGAAACAAACAGTGGCTGATGAAGGGAATTAGAGGAGTGGGATTAAAAAGGGGAGTGGAAAGCCGCAGAGCAAAAAGCCAAGGCAAGTAAGAATGATCCAAGTCCACAATCGTGTATTTTATCCCGAAGCTTGGAAATATGTATGAGAGCAAAGATGCACGCACACACAAACACACACACAGAGTCACACAGTGGAGAAGAGTATCCCCAAATCTCGGCCGAGGCACAAGGAGGAATGAGGTTACTAAATAGGAAAAGGGAAAAGAAAAAAAGTCTCCTCCCCGCAAGGACTGGAAACCGTCGGGGGAAGAGAACAAAAGAGAAAGTAGCGGTCACGGCAGCGGCATAGGCGAGAAAATAAAAATAATAAATAGTATCGATAACAACAAGTAGGTGTCAGGCGTTACGAGGAGAGAAGCGACTAAAAGAACAACCATGTATCGGGAGAGGGACGATCGAGAGTTAGGTCAATTGGACTGGATCATCGGATCAGAAAGGGAAAATCCGATCCCGGAAGTAAGAGTCCATTTAGACGGCGGAGAGGAAGGGGAAGGGAGGAGGAATACAGTAGAGGGCAAAGGAGAAAAGGCAAAAAGCAAAGCAACCCTGCCTTTAAGGTTGTTGCAGCCGCTGTCTTGACCCCGTTGGGCCCACGGGCGCGAAGGCGGGGCGGTTAGAGGGCCTGGGAAAAAGGGCTGGAATGGTGGGAAACGCAGGGGAGACAGACAGACAGACAGACAGTGAGAGGCAGTAAGTAAGTGAGTAAGTGAGTGAGTGAGTGAGTGAGTGAGTGAGTGAGTGGACCAAGAGCCAAAGAGAGATTGGGTTGGGGGAAAGAAATCAGGGCAAGCAGTAAGAAAAAGGTAAACAATCTGGCGGCTAGACTGGCTTGGATTTGTGTTTGAACTACTGCCAGTTATGAGACGTGGAGGTTCCAGAGTTTAGTGGTTTGTTGTAGATGGCATCTCTGCTGCTGCTGCGAGTCAGGATGTGGTCGAGTACCGACATGGGTTCAGGATGCGACGGGGGATGGTGGGAAATGCGCCTGGCTATCGATCTGGCGCCTTCCGAGCATCATTGGTTCTCTCCGGAAGTAGAGCCCCTCCGGCAACCATGGAACATGGCTTCCTTAGCACCTCTGGGCAGCTACACGCGGATCACTAAGGTCCTGACTTGTCTCTGGCTCTCTCTGCTGTGAGGGTCTTTTCTTCTCCAACTGACGTCCGGAACCTGGATCAATAATCCGGTATTGATCCGCTACTGCCATGTTTACGGTCCCTCGTGCCCTAACAATCAATCAATCAATCAATCAATCAATCAATCAATTCCATCAATCTATCTCCTCCCTTAGCGACAAATAAAAATAAAAATAAACGTTTGGATAGCGCTTCACTGCCTCCTCAGGGCGACACGTCCACCGTCTGTGTGCCTGCTGTCTGGTACCGATCCCAGGGTGGATGCACGATGTACTAGGTATGTATGGATGGTACATGTTGACTAGCTTGCTAACTAACTCACTACTACCACAACATACAGACGCACTAACTAAGGAGTCTGGCTAGTGTTCCCAGGTGTTACCAGGTGGTGCACCCGGACCTACATACTACATGCTATATCCACAGGGGATAATCCTGGGCACATAGGCTGTCGGTATATCATACGCACAAAATACATACAGCTTGTATCCACCACGAGTTCGAAGCAGGTAAGTAGCTTAGCGTCTTCCCAATTGGTTTTTGTCTGTCTTTTATCCTTTTTCTCTTTTTTTTTCCCTTTTGTTGTTCCTTTTTTTCTTTTCTTTTTTTCTTTTCCTTTTTATTTTTTATTTTCTTTTCTTCCCTCTTTTTATTTCCTCTTTTGTTCTCGTCTCCCTTTTTGGCCTCTACTTAGTATTTCCGATCTTTTGATTTCTCCCTTTTCCGGTTTTTCTTTTCCATATGCTTTTCCCCTTTCGGGAAGAATTGGATTTCTTTATATCGGTATCCTTCTCTAGTCTACCACTTCTTCTCTATCCTCAGCATTTCCCTCCCTTTCCCTTCGCTTGCAAAAAGCCAAGAGGCACAGCATGGATACCTAACTTCGGGTCGCCAAAAACCAGTTCTCACCCAGATTGATAACTTTGGGTCAGTTCGAGGCTGGCGGTAAATGATTGGTGTTGAAGATGTCGCTGGTATTCCGCCCTTCTAGTACGACACCCTGCCTCCCAACCGGTACCAAAGAAGATTCAACCCTTCGTTCTTTTTTTTTTGGCCTGAGGCTCTGATACGAGTCCCCATTGCCTCGGTTCGCGGCTTGTATGTATCCGTCTTACCAGTAACAAGACGCAAGAAAATAACGGTGATCACAATAATGGGGGATCATCCGGATATACAGTGAGTGTGAGGGTGTACCAAAAGGGAAATAAAATCACAGAGGAAAATGAGGGAAAAGAGAAGAAAAAAATCCTGGGCAAGAAAACTCCACCAAAAACCATCTTGTCTAATGGCTTAGAGTAGGTTAGGGCAGGATCAGTTTGCCCGACGCTATAAAACGGAGGTTTGTGAGGGGGGAAAGAATAATGAACCAAAGAGATTGAAACGAGCCAGGATCGAGGGAAGACAGCAACCATGGATGGGTCCTCAATCAAATTTAGCCCAAGTGACTTCCGGGCGGGATGCGGACCGTCTCCCACACTTAGTTGAATAAAGGAAAGTTTCCTCGGGGGAGCCACTAACGCACAATATCTCCGTGGGCCTAGCGGTCGCTGCCCGCATTCTCAGGCATGCAAGCGTTAGGCAGCGTTACCAACACTCTGGTTGAAGGATTTGAAGCTTCGGACGTGCTTCCCTTTCAACCCTCGCCCGTAGCGCCCGCAGCGCCCACCACAGGCAAACCAAAACCCGTTCCAACCCTCCATCGTTCAGGGTCACTAAACCCACGGCATTGCGTGCAGCCGCTCCGGAGTGGATCAATTTGCTGAGGGCGCTCCGTATCTGTCTCTCGTAGCGCTAGATACATTGTATCTCACTGGCTAGAGAGACAAGAGACTCAGACTCCTTACACGCACGCTGGTCGTTGGTTCCACTCAGGCTCCATCCTGGACGACTACTAACTAGTAGCCCGTGGCTGTGGGCATGGACATCATGAGTTCTGGTCCTATTAAGTATTGGACAAGACTTTCCAGGAAAGCCAGGAAAGGATCATGATCGGAGATTATCATGATACTCATCACATCATGACCTCGTTGCGGGTGATCAGGAATAACTCCTCAAGTGGGGGCATGTTGGGAGGAAGGAAAGCCCACTCCTTCTCGACACCTCCAACAGACAAGAAAAAGAAGGTTTTACTCTGTACTACCTCAATTATTCTCGGGATTCTTTGAAGTGTTCCTCAGCCGTACTCTCTATCATACCCACCACTTGGAAGATTAGTGAAAGTATGGGAGGCTGGCTGGGAGGGGGCTACGTTACATCCAGCTATTCCTGGACGGGCTGCACCATGGAACTCAATATATCGGGACAACATGCTGGATCAGCGTTAGGAGCTGAGGCCTGTGATTCATCCCGAACGGTTGGACAAACAATATGTTAGGGGAGAGGGGGTGTGGAGGTCAAATAAAATAAGAATAATAAAAAACAAAAATTGAAATTAGAAAGAGGAAAGCCAGAAGAAGGCTAAATTCAAAAGCGAACAAAAGATCCAAGGCTCTCTCTCTGTCTGCCTCAATCTCTCTCTCTCTCTCTCTCTCTCTCTCTCCCAAAAAAAGCAAAAATTAGAGAGAAAAAGAGAGAGAAAGAAAAAGGACTGGGCAGGTGGCGGAGGGATGGACGGTCAGCGCCGTGAGCCGGGCACACTATGTGCTTAGGTCGACGCATGTAGTATGTACTCCGTATGCAAGTTGTCCCTCCTGTACTCCATACATACATCGTACATGTGTCCTTCCAATCCATCCCATGGTCACCCGCCCGCTTGGCGCCCGAACCAGCCTGGCGTTTGGCCTAAGGGAACAGCAGTTGCCTTAATGTAGGAATCTCATGTTGATCGTTTCACCGCTTCCCAGACTCTCGGGTCGATGGTGATGATGCATGCATCATCCTTCTATGCGTTGTACTTGGTGCCTGGTCAAACCGGCTGTTCTCACTTGCTCGGCCTGCATACACCGGAGACTTGGGATTTCCCCTTCCCCTCTCTCTCTCCCTCTCTCTCCTCTCTCCTCTCTCCCTTCACACACAGTAATCACACGCACTGACGACTGGTTCTCGGTTCTTCTTACCTCTACTAGTCTTTCAATTTATCTACTTGATGGCTGTGAACCATACAAGTCATGCCTTTTTATTTCAATGTTGTTTTTTTACAGTATGTGGTACAGATGTACATCAAGTCATTTTATTACTGGATGCGTCCAGAAGATAGGCACTTTTTTTGACGCTTGCTCCTCCGCGCTACTAGTACCTTCCTTAATGGCCACTTCAATCACTTTCCCATTGTTCGTTGACAAGTCAACCTCTTACCCCCGACTTGAGTTCCACGAATCTCTGCAGACCAACATTGCTGCAAGGCTCGCATTTATTTACCTTAAATGACACAACCTAATAACCAAGGGTTGATTTGGGAAGGAAGGAAGGGAGATAGTGAGAGCTCTGGTTGTGTCTTCCCGGCTATCTCCTTCCTTTGGGGAATCATCACGGGGCACGTACTATACTAGCTGGCTTAGTACTTCAGGCCCCCCTCTCAAAATCCAACTAGATGGTTGGCAGCAATTACCGACCAGAAACTTTACCCCATCGAGGTTTAACTCGATCATGCAGTTCTGGGTTAATTACACGACCAGCAAGTTGATAGCCCCGATAGTTAGATGCGTACTCACTGCAGAACTATACCTGTCCTTCACCTCTACAGACCTACGGTGTTGGTTTCTAAGCATAAGTCCCCTGCTTGCTCCGACTTCAGAATGGAGTCGTCGTGGCATCATCCACCGTCGACGCCCGGCCCGGTTTCCAATGTTCCCCATCGGAAATATCAACCCATACGACTGCTGCCCCATGATTTGCCCAACCGTCTGGCCTTCGGAGTCGGCCGTTGGCCGTCAACAATCGACCTTCCTTTCGGGGATGATGTTGGGACCAGTTGCGGTCTGTTCATTAAACAAAAGCCGATTTCTGGTGCCGTGCATTGCAAAGCTCTCAGTCTGTTGTGGCTGTTCTTTCGAAATCTGGTGAATATGTTATACCTACTATTATGTAGGGGGGGTGTTCAGCTAACGCAGTTACCGTCCTATTTCTTGCATTCGTGTTTGCCTTGCGGAACGTGTCCGTCTATCATTAAATACAGCTACTTTTACCGTTACGGTTCCCGTCCAATCAGCGAGGCATGGCTTGACATACAAAGGAGCCCCGATTATGAGGCTCACCATTGAACCTTATACAAACAAGGGTAGCTGAGTACTTACCTACAAAAAATCACATGGCATCTACGACTGGAGACTTTTAGTTACTAATGGCTATCGCCAGCCACAGCCACAAATTGATCCGCGTTCGGTCAGGCAAAACGGCAATGAGGCTTGAGGTATTATTAACAACGAATCTCCGAGGAGACCGTGAGTGATTTTCCTTCAGAAAAATTCTTAGCGGGCACGGTCCTCATCGCGCTCTCTAAGATGGTCTTGCACACTGAGTGGAGACTAAATGGCCGTGTCCATAAGTACTTAAATCGGCGTTTTATACAGCAAGGCGGGCGGTGCATGCCGCCTTCATAGCCTAGAACGATGAACTAGCGAACGGTGACAGGCAGAGTGGAGACTCTTCCATCTGAAGAAATCACCCCTTTCTAGGGAGGAATTCTGCATGTCTTACCGCACTAGGTAGGTAGATAGACCGCGTCGTGGAGGCTTCCTTATATGTTTATTTTTCTTTGATAAATTCAACATCTATAGCTTATTAATACGGTTCAAAGCTAGCTAGGCATGATCAATTCATGGTGGAGTTAGTCGAGATGTCATTAGAACAAAGAAAATATACTAGTAGTACAAATTAGAGATGAATTAATAGTAGCATCACTGTCGACATGCATCGGTTGCCATAATCCAGCAACTATCCTAGCATTCGTCCAGCTTTTTGTTCTTAATATCATTACTACATAGCAGTACTTATTTAATAGCAACTCTGTGAGTGTCCTAGCATACGTGTCGCTGGTTGAGATTAGTTGTGGTATCATGATCATCAAGTTGACCCGAGTATTTATATTCCATACTACCACATGAATATACCCAACACCATGTACAAACACCGACATCGCTATAGCATGCATACCCCTTCAATCTAGACCACTCACTAATAACTTACCAATAGCTTCATAGCGACCAATACTATACCCCATAACAACACAATGTATAGTTACCTACCTACCTACTAGTCAAAGAGAGGAAGGAGACCGCGCGACCAGCATAGTCAGTCAGTCCATTTGAAATCCATACCAAACTTCTCCTAATAATGCTTCCTACTACTATTTCCCGTTAACAGGGATTATGATATCGTAACGGCAAATGAATAAATATATATATATATATATATATATATATATATGCATATTACCTACTTCCACTATGCACAGAACCCACACACAAAACTTTACAAACCTAAATTCAAACCATAGATAAACATAGAAAAAAAACATGAAAGGGAGAAAAAAACAAAAATAGTCGCGCCCGGGATCGAACCGGGAACCTTCTCGGAACCTCATCAGATAATAAATGATGATGTGAACGAGAAATCATAACCATTAGACCACGCGACTGTGATTTAAAGTTTGAAAATTCTTGGGCTATAATTCAGAAGAAAGATTGAACCGGGACGGGACCGGTTAATTATCTTATCGCGCGGAGTTTTTGCAAACCAGCGAGCGGGCTTGGTGGTGGTTTGGATTAGATAGTAGTTAGATTTTTTTTCAATCACCCTGTCCTTCCTACACGACTATCTGTCTCTATCTATCTATCTATCTATCTATCCCTTCGCGGTCGTCGCATTTCTTTGCTTGTGTGTGTGTGTGTGTGTGTGTGTGTGTGTGTGTGTGTGTGTGTGTGAGTGTGTGTGTGAGTTGGGGGTTATTTTACATAGCGGTTTCTTTTTCTTTCTTTCTTTTCCCTTCTTCTTTGATTTACACACGCACGCGCCGTTGGCAATCCACCGATCGATTGATCCATCCGTCGAGAATCAGTCGCATTCAGCGAACGACCTAAATACCTACCTACCAACCAACCTACCGAATTTACTACCTCCGAACCAATCCACCTCCCATCACAAAGAAAAATAAATGGACGCCCAAGCCTACCTCCTCCGCCACGGCTGGTCCGGACCCGGCAACCCACTCAACCCGAACCGACGGCCCGGCACACACGGCGGACTAGGACTGACGAGACCGATTCTCGTTGCGCGACGCCAAGGCAACCAAGGCGTGGGAAAGAAGACGACCAAGGATCCCACGAATCAGTGGTGGCTGCGGGGATTCGAGGACGCGCTGAAGGGCGTGGGCGATGAGAATAAGAGTGCGGGGGATGCGAAGCGCACGCCGAATGCGTTGACGAGTGAATTGTATCGCTATTTTGTGAGGGGGGAGACGGTTCCGGGGACTTTGGGGGGTAAGAAGAGGAAAGCTGAGGATGAGGATGATGATGGGAAGAAGAAGAAGAAGAGCAAGGGAGAGGAGAGTAAGGAGGAGAGACGGGTGAGGCGGGAGGAGAAGAGGAAGAGGAAGGAGGAGAGGGCGAAGAGGAGAGAGGAGAGGAAGAAGAAGAGGGAGGAGAAGGAGGTTAGGAGGGCGGAGAGGGAGAAGAAGAGGGCGGTTAAGAAGATGAAGAAGGAGAAGAAGGAGAAGGCTGGTCCTGAGGATGAGTATCCTACGCCGCCGGCGACGGAGGTGGAACAGACGGAGTCGAGTGGGAGGGATGAGGAAGAGGTGAAGAAGGACAAGAGGGAGAAGAAGAAGACAAAGCGAGAGACGTCTGCGTCGGATGACGGGTCGAAGAAAAAGAAGTCGAAAAAGTCCAAGGATGAGACGGCGTCCTCGAATTGAATGTGAATGAATGGGATAGACGGATGCTCTTTGGCAGTTTATAGATAGATTCGACTTATAGATACCCATGGCTGTGCTACTTGGTTGTATATCCTCACGAACAATATTTGCATTTTCATTATCATTCTTTTTGTCGTCATATCATCATCATGCTACTTCCTTGGCTTCTGTAGGCAGCTTTCCTGGCTTGCCGGAGAGAATCCAAGGCCGTCTCTCCCAGAATTCATCCTTGATGATGTCGACATGGTCGACTATGACCTGCACTTTGCGACGCAGTTTGCGGATCTTTTCTTGCTGTGTCTTGGAGGGTGTGTCCTCCTGCAATGGCGACGTTTCTTCCTGCACGCTGGAGTCTGATTTTTCTTCTAGTTGATACTGTACCTTGGTCAGTAGCCACACATACGAAGCAGTAGAGACATACATACCTGGCGATAGATAACACTGCCCTTCTTGTAGATTTCTTCTTCATTGTTATAGTTGATGCCGAACCTCTTGAAGAGGATCTCATTCTTGTCGGAAGACAGAGTGCCCTAGTCGACACTGTTAGCAGCAGTAGCAAACTTTGAGCACCAGAAACTCACCTTCAATTCAAGTTCAGCTTCTCTTCTATCCATCCCACCTTGCAGGACCATCGACCAGAAAGTCGTATTGTAAAGGTTATTGATATGACCTGCAGCATATTAGCAAACGAAGAATGGAACGGCCAATGCTGCCAATAGGCACAACTCACAATCCACCTGCCGCCAGCTCATATAATCCCTGAAAATTCTGGAGTTCGGGTACATCACTGCTCTTCCATCGAACGAAGGCAGAGCTGCTGGCTGCAGCGGCGTATCTGGGAAATACGTCCCCCATAGATAGATGTAATGCGCCGTGAAAGTTGACACAATTGTCGTTACTAGTTTGCTGTATTTCAAGCAGAATAAGTCCATACTGCTAGTGGACATAAAATAATGCGCACGGAAAGAAGAATAACTTACGCACTCCGCCGCTCAAATAATTGGCAGTTGGGATGAAAAGCGAAACTAATCTCAAGTCAATATCACCCCATTTGACCCGGAGCATGTCGCATCGCATACCTGTACTCATCGCTAATGCCGTAGGCGATGCAAAGATCAGGAAGATCTTTCATGACGCCGACGGCTGCGGCATTCATTAGGTCTAGAGCCCGACGGTCATTGGGCTTTATGAAGCCATAATAATCAGAGAGTCTACATTCCGTCAGTTAGCGACATGTAAACAGCCAGCTCTTAAGATAAGGAGTTAATTCAGCTGCTAAGAGCAGCTTCGAAAAGCGCAGCATCATGTTGAAGCCTTGAGAGGGAGATGCACTGACTTGTGGAAGCCTCTGCCATCGATCCGGACCACAATCCATGTATTGGGAAGTAGAACGTCCGGTTGCTCGAATGACTTGACATATTCATATCTGTGGCGGTTAGCAGCTGCTCTTAAACTTTACTTAATATATATGGAACTTACTTGGAATTTGCCATCTTGCTTTAGACTGCAGTATTTGGGACTGGCGATGATTGTTGTGCAGGAAAAGCCGTCGGGCTGGCGAGGGAGGATGAATCATGAAGATTTGGGTGGGGATGAGGGACGAACCGAACCGTCCCTTTACGGCCAGCGTTGCGCTGCTCTGCACCAATTGCTCTTAGCATGTCTTGTTCGTATAATTTACTTCGACGACATATGCTTTCGACTAGAGCCGCCGCTTTAATTGCTACAGTAAATGACAGGTATACAGAAAAGTAGATCATATCAAGAGGATAAGAAAGGCATGCTATGTGCCACAAAATGACTTCTACCGTCACTAGTTAAGAAATTGAAAGAATGCCTAACGCCACACGGCGACCTAAAAAAAAAAAAAAAATAAAAAAAAGAAATAGAAAGAATGGATGTTGTATGTTCATGCGTGGATATCCTCCGCTGCCTCTTCATCCTCCGCCTCGCTAACATGCTCACTGGGGCGTTCACTCGTCTCACTGGCGGCCTTATCGGACTTCCTGGACATGCGGCTGAAGAATCCCAGGCTGCTTCGAGTAGATCGGTCTGCTGAAGGGGCGCTGGACACGGTGCTGTCCACGCTCTTGGCAAGCATCGCCTCGCTATGTGCGTCTTCGTCAATGTCGCCTTGCGAAGGGTCACCCTTCTTGGAGAAAAGCCCTGACCGGTCCTTCCAGGAACTGAACTTGCTGGAGCTGCCCTTTCGGGTGATCTTACGAATGAATGACTCTTTCGAGCTTCCATTATCCAGCGAGCCTGCGGAGGGCATACGTTCCAAGGATTCATACGAGTCGCCTGTGTACATAGAGAAAGAGCGAGAATCCCGCGAGGTGCGCGATTCAGACGGAGAGCCTTCTTCCATGTGGAAGTCAAACGGAGCATCTAGCTCTCGGTCTTTCGCTGCCTCCTTCTCTTTGCTCTTGTCCGACCGCTTCCCAAAGATGGTCCTAAAGGAAGGTGCAGCAGGATTCAATTTTGGAGTGACTGGCCGATGAGAAGATGATGGCCGTGTACCGATCGGCGCCTGCAATGGCCGGCCTTGTCTCTCGAACGAATCTTGGAGAAAGTCTGGCTCCCCAGTAAGGCCCAAAGGTAGGTGACCCGATGAGCCGTACTGTGTAGATGGCCGGCGCGACTGCACCCGAGACCAGGTCGATGGGGAAGTCCAATCAAACCCCAAAGGACTTCGATGGCCTTGCTTTTCTGCCGATGGCCAACCGAAGTGACGATTATCGGTGGAGGGATGAGGAAGCTGGTTTTCGAAAGAGAAGGTCGATGAGGGCCGCGGAGACAACGACTCCCGGCGCACTGTGCCCAAGATGGAGGAAGGATCGATGGGATCATGACGAGGACTGAACTGGTTGTATCCTGTGCTATGATCGGAGGTTTCACTGGATTTGAGCAGACCGTGTCCACTGCCGAATCCAAATCGGCTGGGTGAGAAGATGCTGGAAATGCCTGCGCGTCGCGAGGGAAGATGATCGGAAGAGCTGTCTGTTGTAACACCTGCTGTGTTGCTCCTGGGGAACAGAGACATCGGATTCGCCCAGTTGCCTGTATAGCTCAGCCGACGACGTCTAGCCCCTATGGGATCCATCTCCTCCAAATTACGGGGGAACGACTGACTTTGTCCTGGTTTCAGACTGCCCAGTAGAGGTGGCTCGTCTGCCAATGTCTTGCCGCGAGGACGGTGGAAGCCAAAGAGCCCCGAAAGCCTGCGCGACGCACTTTTGGGCGCCTCGCCTACATCCAAATTCACCGGTTGCGATTCAACATCTTTGGGCAGGGTCTGGTCCTCCGGACTAGCGAAGAGGCTTTCCGGCCTGCTTCCGGTAGAGTCTGGCGAAGGTGGCCCATGAGGAAACTCTAGCGCAGTGCTTGGTTGTTCGAGGTTGGAAAAGCGAGAACGGATGGCCGGACGGGGGAGTTCGGGCGACTCCTCGTCTCCGAGGAGATCGGACGGAAGAAGTGCGTCGGCGCGAGGGCTCATTTGAGGGTTTCCAAGCGACATATCCGAGTATCCCCGCGTACTATCCGACTGGCCCGAAAGGCTTGGGAGGGTCATTCCATTGTTGATGTTGAAGAAGGCAGAAGTCGGGCCAAAGGTGGGAGACCCAGTGGCAGGAGGGTTGTAGCTGATGCCACCTGAGAACGATGGCTCTATGGCGGTGAAATTCATCGGAGATGAGACATTACTAGCGAGTGAGCTGCGGTGTCGACGTGGGCGAATAGTCGCAGTGTTGGAGAGATCAAGATCGAGAGCTGGGAGAGAGAAGGGTCCTGTGCTGCCGGTACGTTCGGTAGTTAGCCACTTCAGGCGCTCCTGCGCTTCTTGGTACTGCTGCTGAGCCTGTAGAGCCAGTTAGAGACTAGGTCAAGAACCAAGCTATTGTAGATATACTAACCTGGGTATGGAGGTTGACAAGGGTAGCATAGCGAGCGTGAAGATTGCTCAATTTGATCTCCCACTGGCGGGCTCGCTCATTGTCAATGCGATCCAGCTCCTTTCCATCCTCGCTATCTGCTTCCTGGTGGGTTTGCCTCTCCTCCTCCAGCTTCTTGACACGTCCGCCCTTGTCTTGGATTTCGTCATCGATGACCTTCATCTCTGCCTGCTCCTTAGCAATCTTCTCCCGTATCTCATCTCCACGCTGCTTTCTCTCTTCTTCCAGCCGTGTCTTTTCCTCCTTCGACTCCGCTGCTTCACGGTTCATATTCTCAACCCGCTCCTGCCACCGGACGATATCGGACTTGCGCTTCTTACGCTCAGACTCCTTCTGCTGCAGGAGTCTTTCACGCTTCGCCTTCTCACTCTGCACTGTACGGTTGACACTTTCCAGCTTGTAAACGTGCTTCTTCAAATCGCCGCTCGCTTCATCCTTTTCCTTGACCCGCTTTTTCAATTCGTCACGCTGTTTCTCGAGTTCCTTCAGAAGAGCGATGTGCTCATCTTCTTCATCCGTAGTTTGCTTCTCGACGGTCTCGTTCTCGTGCTGCAGGGACTTCAATCGGTCGGCAAGTTGTTCGAGAGTCTCGTCGTGATCGTCATTCGTGGTGCTCTTTTGTGTCTCCTCCGCATGGCCATGCGAGACCTCCGTCCCGCTCGCTGCAGGAGACGGTTTCCGCCCGGCTGAAGATCGCTTGGCTTGGAGCTGTCCTCCGCTGTGCTCCCGAGACATCACGGGCGCCGAGGGGGCAGCAAGACCAGCGGTAGACCGGGGGATGGACGCCCGAATGGTAGGATTGCCGACCGCAGCATTCTGTTGGGTTTGCGACAAGGGCAGAGACTTTGTGCGCACATGGATGATTGCACTTGGGGTTTGGAAGTTCGCAGCACTAACTGAAAGAACGCAGATATGATAGATACTTCCGGGAACCAAGTCCAAGATTTCGACTGCAGTTTCCGCTCGTTTCGATTCGCCCACTGACAACTCATTAGTATCAACAGAAAGAGATTCGAGGGAGCCATTGCCGAGGGTACCCTTAATGCCGTTCAATTGGATGATGTGCTTGTGGATGGAATTGTGAAATTCGGGTTGTTTCCAGGCGATGCGAATTTCACGGGCGGTAATCTCTTCGAGGGTGACTTCTGGTGGCGGAGGAATATCCAGACCGAGCTTTTCAACTAGGACGTCGTTGGGGGTCTGGCAGACCTGCCACGCACGGTACAGTAGCCTTTGAGAGAAGTTAAATTTAGTTGTGCGCTCTCTACACACTAACTGAGACCTTGCGACCTACCAGATCAGAGCCCAGAGAATGGTGACAGCCAGGAAGAGAGCCATGACGCCTCGCACCCTCACTCGGGGAACTACGCTGGGGTAGGCGTCGAAGGAGAGAAACAACGGCTCATACATCCCAGCGTCCGAAACCCATGGAGAGGGAGAAAGGAGGGAGGGGACTGACAACCTCGTCGAGGGGCAGTGAAGGGTCAGCAAGCAGACGATTCACCTAGATAATCCGTGAGAGTCGAGGAGGAATTAATCCGATGCTCCGCGGAGGGCTGCCGAGAGAGGAGTGGGACAGAGTCACCTGACTGAGATAACTTAGCTGACTACTTTGCTTGCTGACTCAGCTCTGAGTCAACTGGATGTAGATCATGGGATGTTCCAGACTAAACTACTTTGGGACATTCCTCAAAAAATAGCCTGCACCAGCCGGAAGGGGCCTAGTGCCCGCTTGAAGCCGAGGAAGGCAGGGAAGAAGCAGCCTGGAGCACATGACGGACCGCCCGGCCGGGGAGGAACAGACGAAGCGGTTGGGCTGTTGAGCCTTCTTGCAGGTCCCAACAATCATAGATTCGCCTTTTGCTAATTCCTTCTCCCATTTCGCTGTCCTAACTGTCTCCCTTTGTTGTCTATACGCCCTGCTGGTGCTGCAGGTTCCACTCGCTTGGTTTCGATCGTGGTCAAATGCTTGCATGCCAACTCATTCGCTTTGCAAGTGACCGTCTCTCGTTAGTGATTCCACTTCGGCGCATGTCTATCGGGCATTGTCACATGGGCCGTATGTAGGCGGCAATTCCTGCACCTCCGCCGTCTGACCTCCGACCCCCCCCTCTATCTGCTGTGTTCTTTGTTTTGTGCTTCGCCTTTATCGCTTGGGAATTGTTACAATATTCTCCAGGGACTTTCCCTGTCATTCTCGCAGGATGCAGTACGTCCGAAGTATCAGTGGTTCCGTCTCCAAGACGTGGAACTCCATCAATCCAGCCACCTTGAGCGGGGCAATCGATGTGATCGTGATTGAACAAGAGGATGGTTCGTGGTTTGCCTCTTTATCTGGTCAATCGGACACTAATCTCTCGTATAGGAACTTTGGCTTGTTCACCTTTCCATGTTCGATTCGGCAAATTCTCTTTGCTCCGCCCGTACGAGAAGAAGGTACCGTTCCCGCATCGATCCTCTCAGCAATTCCCATATAACTAAGACGTTCAAGGTGGAATTTTCCGTAAATGGTGTCAAGCAAGACTATGCGATGAAGCTGGGCGAAGGCGGAGAGGCCTTCTTTGTCTTTGAGACAACAGACGAGATCCCCGCCTCGCTGCAGACTTCGCCCCTGGTTTCTCCAAGCAGCAGCCCCAAGATGCGCAGTGAGGAGAACCTCCCTCCATCGCTCCAGGAACCCGATTATTTGGATCTCGATCGATCATCTACGGGCAATTTAGATGGAAAATCTTCAACAGCCCTTCCGGTGCTATCGAGGAGTATGCGGGCATCGAGCGATTTAGGTGGGTTCTATTGCTGACTTCCATATATCATGTTATATCATGTTATTGACATCCATCTGCGACAGGTACCCTTACTCCTCTTTCACGGTCGCCGGATGACTCCAGTCTGGGCAGGTCCCGACATGGCTCTTTCAGCGATACTCCCGCCAAAATCGACCGAACGGCTACGGATACAGTGCTGTTGACCAAGAGCCGCTCCAACAGTGTCAGCGTAGCGGACCAAGTATATGGGATGCAGTCCTCTGGCGCCAGCGCCGCGAGCGATGATCTGGGCCAGGATGGTCGTTCGCGAAGCCCTCCGCCATTAACTCCCGAAGAGGCGATGTCTCGTGCTGTCTCGCTATCGAAGAAACTCTCCGGATCGAATATTCCGTCTCACGTCACCGAAACAGGAGACCTCATGCTCGATATGACCGGGTACAAGAGCAGCGAAGAGGACGCTCTGCGAGCGGAAGTTCTTGCGCGGAAGATCCTTGCAGAGGAGTTGGAGGGCCCCTATGACATTGGGGCTCTCATCGGGGCCGACGAACATGGGAACTTGTGGATCTACAGTAGCGAAGAAGCAAAAGAGGCTGCCAATCGCCGCGCCACCTTTAATGCGATGCGACCAGGCTCCGCCATGAGCGAGCATGCCATCTCCGACCCAGGATATCACAGTGACAGCGACAAGTCTCTGCAGGACAAGCCGCTACCCAGCCGGCACTATCGCACCCAGTCTGATGTCCAACCCGGCTTCCCAACCCCGCCGCAGTCACCGACGACAGAAGCCCAAGAGCCAACTCGAAACTATGCAAAGACCCTCCGTCTCACGAGTAATCAGCTGAAGGCCCTGA
Organism: Aspergillus neoniger CBS 115656; assembly: GCF_003184625.1. Classification (NCBI taxonomy): domain Eukaryota; kingdom Fungi; phylum Ascomycota; class Eurotiomycetes; order Eurotiales; family Aspergillaceae; genus Aspergillus; species Aspergillus neoniger. The sequence goes on from NW_020291129.1 coordinate 447,364, forward strand.
ACTTGAAGCCTGGGGCGAACAGCATGTCGTTCAGCGTCAACCGGGCTACGTGCACGGCCACGATGTATCTGTGGAACGGGAATATTCCCATTGTTATCTCCGATATTGACGGAACCATCACCAAGTAAGTGTTTTGGATCTGGGATGCGGGATGTCGGAAGTCGCTAATAGATTGTAGGTCTGATGCCCTGGGCCATGTGTTGAACATGATTGGCCGTGACTGGACGCATGCTGGAGTGGCCAAGTTGTATACTGACATTGTCAACAACGGCTACAACATCATGTACCTTACCAGTCGATCAGTTGGCCAGGCAGATACGACGCGGGCCTACTTGTACGGAGTAAATCAGGACGGCTGGCGACTGCCCAAGGGGCCGGTCATCATGAGTCCCGATCGAACCATGGCAGCACTCCGACGAGAAATCTACCTGAGGAAGCCCGAGGTGTTCAAGATGGCCTGCCTGCGGGATATCTTGAACCTGTTCAATGGGAAAGAGAATCCCTTCTACGCCGGGTTCGGCAACCGCCTTACTGATGCGCTGAGTTACCGGTCGGTGAACATCCCGTCCACCAGGATCTTCACGATCAATTCGAATGCCGAGGTCGTCCTGGACCTTCTTAGTCTTAATAAGTACAAGAGCAGTTATGTTTCGATGACGGAGCTGCTGGACCATTTCTTCCCGCCGGTCAGTCTGCTGGTCCAGGCTGGCGGCGAAGAATATACCGACTTTACCTATTGGAGAGAGCCTCCGCCGGACTTGGAGGACTTTTCCTGCACAGACAGCGAAGCGGAGGAAGGAGACCAAGAGGAGGAAGAAGACGAGGAAGAGGACGAGGAGGAATACGACGGGGAGCTGAGTGACGAGGAAGCAAGTGATGTCGACGAAGATGAGGCCGGAGAAGAGCTCGGGGCGAGCTACATCTCGCAGGACTCGGTCGATGGATCTGAACTGGTGGACAGTCTTAATCTCAATGCCGCCGATGAAGAAGACATCGAGGACGAAGATGAGGTCGCCTCGGAAGAGGAGTTGGACCCTCCTCGTCCAAGCCAATCCAACCCTGGCTCTCCCAAACGCTGAGGGCAGCAAGATGCATCAACTGCATTACGATGGCCAACTCACAGGCCAGGGACTTGATATTTATCGCATGGATGAGGTGTTTGTGTTATAGAATTGCATGATGGGCGTTTGCACGGTCGCATAGCCATATTATTACTTTTGTTGGGCGGCACATAATGTATGATAGTCGAGACACTAAGTTGCACAGTATAGAATTGTTGCATCATCAAATTATGTTCTATTTAATCTACTTTCTGCTGTTTCTGCTGCAACATCACGTACATCGATGGTGCCAAATGCTGGCGAATCAATCACCTGCCGAAGGCGGTCTAGCGCGGACTTGCCTGGCCGACCGACTCTCGCTTTGCCTCCATCGGCAGCTTTCATCTCCAGCTTCATCAACCCCAGCACCCATCTACCCTCGCGCATACACTCATCTACACCTGTATCGGATACTGCGAATCCCATTCCGAACAGCAGGCGATGCCAGCACCCACCAATTGACCAGCCTCCGAAGCGCGTCGCTACACCTACTATCCCGTCAACGACTACCACCTCACCCATCACCACCCTCAATACCATTCAAAATGGCCTCACCAAACCACGCGCAACCTCCCACCACCCAGCCCATCACTCCCCCGACCGAACCATCAAGCACCCAACCCACCGCATCCCAAAACACCACCACCACCACTACCGCCCCCGCCGCAGGACCACCAACAACAACAACCGCAACCAACAACCCCAGCGCCCAACCGACCCAGATCCCCTCAACCTCCCTCAAAGACAGCGGCAAATCACGACGTCCGCGCGATGTCCGACTCATCCACATGCTCCTCTCCTCGCTGGGAGTAACAGCATACCAAGAGCGCGTTCCACTGCAACTCCTCGACTTCGCCTACCGCTACACGTCCTCGGTGCTGCAAGATGCCGTGCACCTCGCGACAGAAGGCTACGCCGGTGGCCCTGAGGCCGCCGGTGGTGGTGGAAGTTCCCGTGCCGGCGCGTCCGAAATCAATACTGTGTCGCTACCGGCGCTGCGGCTGGCTATTGCGTCCCGACTGCATTATCAGTTCCAGGCGGGATTACCGAAGGAGTTTTTGATGGATGTGGCGGCTGAGAGGAATCGCGTGGCTTTGCCCGGTGCGAGTCGTGGGTTTGATAGTCAGGGGATGGCGAAGACGGCGGCGGCGAATCAGAGTGTCGTTATGGGTGGGATGAGGTTGCCACCCGAGAGGTTCTGTTTGACGGGTACGGGGTGGAATATGAGGGAGGAGTGGGAGAGTGAGGGGGAGGAGGAGGTGGAAGAGGCTGGGGATGCTGGGAGGGAGAATGGCATGGGTGGTGGTGGTGGTGGTGCTGGGGGTGGGACGAAGGTGGAGGAGGGTGAGGAGGGTGTGGATGAGGAGGAGGATGGGAAGATGGAGGATGTTTTTGGAGAGGATACGGCGATGGGGGAGGGTGATGGGGATGGGGGAGATGGGGATGGGGATAAGGATATGACGGATGTTTAGATCAGTGGAGAGTGTATCTGCATAGAGGCGTTAGGGCGCAGGATAATCAGCTGCTACTGCTATAACTACCTACTTAGTACTTGGACAGGAGGACGGGAGATTCAATTCATCAATTCTTTCTTTGCTATCCTTTTCCTTTTCCTTTTCCTTTCAACATCATGCACCCATCATCTATCGTCGCTCCATCCATCCCTCACCACCACCTACTACTTACTATACAAGTCCCAATGAACACACACTAAGTCTGTAAATGCCAAACAAAACGCCAAAACCAGCAGTATCAATATAAAAGAAACGAAAAAAGAGGAGGATAACCCTATATACGCCAACCCACACACAGCACACAGCACACACAACCCCATCCCCAACCCCATCATACACATACACACCCACCCACCCAATTTCCCTCTACTTCTTCTCAGCAGCAGCTTTCGCAGCAGCCTGCCTCTCCTGATCCTCCCTCATCATGCGAATGACCTCCTCCCTCCGTCTCTCCACCTTCGCAAGCTCCTCCTCCTTCGCCTTCCTCCGCTCCTCATGCGTCGCAAACCACTCCTCTCTCGCCCGGTCTTCTACCTCCGGCTTCGCATGCGCTACCATGCACGAGTTCATCGCTAGTCGTTGGTCCCGACATACCCATGTTGCTGTTATTGTGCGGTTGACGGCGCATTCGGCGAATGCTATACCAATGGCCCCAGTGATTAGTATGCGTTGCGAACACTTTCCCTTCGGTTCGAAGAAGGGAATTGGGATTGAGATTGGGGTATATGGGGGTTCTCACCCTTGATTTCAGGCGCACAGAGAGATCGCACGCGCTTGTAGTAGAGTTGCTTCACTTCTGCTTCTTGGGCGGCGGAGAGGGGGAGGGGGTTGCGGAGGTTGTATTTTGGTTTGGTTGTTGAGTCGGGTTGGGGGGTTGTGGAGGACATTTTGGATTGGTGAGGTGTGTCGAGGTTGTGTATGTATTGTATGTGTGTATGTATGTCTTTGTAGAGAGGAGGTGTTGGTGTTTGCTGGTGGTGGTGGTGGTGGTGGTGGTGCGGTGTCAATCTGTCGTGTATACGAGAAGCAATAGCGCACTGTCCGAACACGAGGAATAATCGTTGTCGTAAATCAATCCGAGAATCCGACACAGGGTATCAATTCATCACCACCAAATACAACCAATTGCATCAAAAGAAGAAAGCTAGGAAACAACACCAATGATCATGCGTTGTCTAGCACAGCTAGAATAGTTAGAATCCAGCGGAGAAAGAAGTCGGACGGGTTGGTCGGCAACTACCCGATTGGGTTTAGTGTCCTCCGACTCCGACTTTTCATTACTTTCTATCTATCTATCTATCCCCATCCTCTTACCCAACAATCAACCAAGTACTTTTACTCCCTTCACAAGTCCCTTTACGCAGGGAGAGAAAAAGGGGATTCATCATGTCTTCCATGCGAAATGCCGTCCAGCGGCGCAACCACCGCGAGCGTGGTCAGCTCGAAGGTCGTGAGAAATGGGGTATTCTTGAAAAGCACAAGGTACATACATACATACATACCCTCATTCTCAATTTCTCTATATTGTCATTACATGCTAACATAATGACTGTATAGGACTACTCCCTCCGCGCGAAAGACTACAACACGAAGAAAGAAAAGATCAAGCGTCTACAAGAAAAAGTCCGCGATCGCAACCCCGATGAATTCGCTTTCGGAATGATGTCGAATTCGTCCGCTCGACAAGGCAAACACGGCGCTGCAGGGAACCGGGACTCGGCTGCTGCACGCGGTCTCAGTCACGACGCTATCAAGTTGCTCAAGACGCAAGATGCGGGGTACCTGCGGACAGTCGGGGAGCGGATCCGGCGACAGATGGAGAAGCTGGAGGAGGAGGTGCGGTTGCAGGATGGGATGAAGGAAATTCTTGATGGGGAGGGTGCGGAAGATAAGAAGAAGGAGGAGGATGTGGGTGATGATGATGATATGGACTTTGATTTTGATTTCGGGGATGATGATGAGATGGATCAGAAGAAAAACAAAAAGAGCAGAAAGTTGGTGTTTGCGGATGATCGGAAGGAGCAGAGAGTGTTGAAGAAGAAAAAGTTGCGGGAGGAAGATGAGGATGAGGATGATGAGGAGGAGGACGAGGATGATTCGTTTGGGAAGCAGATGATGAAGAAGTCGAGGAAGCAGTTGGAGGCAGAGAGACAGGCGCTTGTGGAGGCTCGTCGGGCTCGCAAGCTGAGGAAGCGTGCGGCGGAGGCGCGGGTCAACAAGCTCAAGTCGCTGCAGAAGCAGTATAAGGAGATTACGGCCGCGGAGCGCGAGCTGGATTGGCAGCGTGGTCGGATGGATAATGTGGTGGGTGGCACGAATAGAAATGGTCTTAAGTGGAAGATTCGTGAGCGGAAGAAGTGATTTATTGTTCCTTTCCTTTGGTTTGTGGTTTGTTTATTGTCCATACTGCTACGGCAGTTTATGATTCTGCGTTGCATCGGTGGTGGGAAAAGTTCCGTGTCTACTAGAGGCGTTCGAGATACCATTAATGTACAGTGATCATCAAGACCTTTTATTGATATGCTCATATTACATGCGTCAATCGTAAACCGCTGGTACAAATCATGCCTGCTGCTTCTTCATGTGCGCCACGCGGATGCTCACGGCCCGCTTGTGCGCATCCAGTCCCTCCACTGCTGCCAGCTGCTCCACCGTGCGAGACAGGCCCAGCAGACCGTCTGCCGTCAGGTTCGAGCTGGTGATGTGCTTGAGGAAGGAGCCCAGGTTCACACCGGAGTACTGCTTGGCGTAGCCGTAGGTCGCTGTGACTATTAGCTTGGTTCACAATACTAGTTTGAAGAGATCGGAAAAACTTACGCAAAGAGTGGTTGACACCGGCAGAGTAATCGCCCACACTCTCCGGGGTCCACTGGCCGATGAACACACTACCGGCGTTCTGCACCTTCTCAACTGCCGCCTCGGCGTTCTGGATCTGCAGGATCAAGTGCTCAGGGGCGTAGTCGTTGCTGAGAGCCATGGCTTCCTCGAGGTCGCGCACAACGAAAGTGACCGAGTGCGCCAGAGAGCCCTTGACAATGTCCACACGGGGCAGAGCCTTGGCCTGAACGTCAACCTCCTTCTCAATGGCCTGAAGCTGCTCCTCGCTCAGGTCAATGGCGATGAGGATAACCTGAGAGTCCACGCCGTGCTCGGCCTGACTCAGCAAGTCAGAAGCGACGAAAGCAGGGTTGGCGTCCTTGTCCGCAATCACCAGCACTTCACTGGGACCAGCGGGCATGTCAATGCTGACACCGGCGGAGGTGTCGTTGGCGACCAACATCTTGGCGGCAGTGACGAACTGGTTGCCAGGACCCAGGATCTTGTCCACCTTGCTGACACTCTCCGTGCCGTATGCCATGGCAGCGACTGCCTGAGCACCACCGGCAAGCACGATGCTTTCAGCACCGACCTTGTGCGCAACGTAGACAATCTCAGGCGAGATGCTGCCATCCGCGCGAGGAGGAGAAGCGAAGACCAGCTTCTTGCAGCCAGCCACCATAGCGGGAACACCCAGCATCATGGCGGTCGACGGCAGAACGGCAGTACCACCGGGGATGTAGAGACCGACGCGCTCAATGGGACGAGAGAAACGAGAGCAGACCACGCCCGGCATGGTCTCCACCTTCAAGCCCTCGTTGCTGTCCTTCTGGGCGCTGTGGAACTTGGCAATGTTGGAGATACTGATATCAATGGCCTCCTGGGTCTCGGGGGACAGCTTCATCAGCTCAGGCGGGAAAGGAGCGCTAAGCACCGGGGAGGTCAAAGAAGTGGCCTTTTCGAACTTGTGGGTGTACTTGAGCACGCCGGCGTCACCGTTCTTGCGGACGTCATCAATGATGGGGCGGACGAGAGCGACGATGGCATCGTTGGACTTCTGAGAAGGACGCTTGAGGTAGTCCTGGACGACATTCTCGGGGGTCGAAGCGGTAATAACGCGGGTCATCTGCATGGGCTCATCGGCCTTGGGAGCGGGCTCAGCAGGCTTAGCGGGCTGAGCAGCGGGCTTCGATTCGGCCAGACCAGCCTTCTCTGCCCAAGGGCCCTTGGCATCACCCTTTCTCCTCTTCACCTTCAGACTCTTGAGGTCCAGGTTCCTCTCCACATCCTCCAGGCTGACACCGGCCGCGACGCAGCGAGTAAGAGCGAAGTAGAGAAGATCCGCAGCCTCGAAGGCAATCTCTTCCTTGGTGTTGGCGCGGCACAGCTCATCAGCTTCCTCCATGATCTTGGCCTGGGTGAGCTTGGGCTCGTTGAAAAGGCGGGCAGTGTAGGATCCGGCGGGCGCATCAGCCTTGCGGGCTTGCAGGGTCTTCTGAAGACGGGCGAGACCGTTGTAGGGGCCGAAGCAGCTGGCGGTTCCAAGGTGGCAGAAACCTTTGAAGATGGTTAGTAGATTCAAGCGGACTGGGAACTCTAGACTTACCTCTGCCAATCTGGTTAACAACAAAGACCAAGCAATCGCTGTCGCAGTCAAAGCCGACGCGGATCAGCTCCTGCACGTCTCCGCTGGACTGACCCTTGTACCAAAGACCACGCTTCCGGCTCTGGTACACGCCGGTGCCAGTGCGGAGGGCCTCGGCAATGCTCTCGTCGTTGCTCCACACCAGTCCCAGACATGTTCCGCGCTCATCAGTCACGGTGGTGGCGTACAGACCGTTGCTCTGGTCTGCGACAGCACGGGCAGCAATGAGAGAGGCGGCGACGATCTTGCCGTTGGGTTCCTTGTGTTCGAAGGTCAATGCATCCGCAGACACAACGCTGACGCCGCCCTGGGCCAGGGTGTCCTTGAGCGTCTCCTCCGTGGGGGTGCTAGTGTATGTGCGGTACAAGTTCTGGGCTTCCAGGTTCATGCCAAGCTTCTCAGCGATGGCCTTGACGGCAGATGAGTCGGTCGACAAGCCAGCATCCTTGTGTTCGGTGGACTCGCCCACCCAGGTCTTGAAGGCATCCACCTGGCTCTCGGCAGCATAGACGACGAGACGTGATGACGGGACGGACTGTTCTTGGGACAGAGCCGTCAGTTGGTTGAGGGAGATGAAGATCTTGGCGGCGCCGGCATTGAGGATATCGACGAGGTCGCCAGTGGAGGTAATGGCAGTAGCGTCAACATAGACATCAAGGAGGCGGAAGTTGCGCTTGAGGAAGTCCTCAGCTTGGGCGAGGCTGGAAACCTTGACGAGGACGCGACCGAAGTAGGCGATCTGCTTGAGGGAGAGGCCGGAGGAGGGGGAAGCGGGGTCGTACGAGACGAGGAGGGGAGTGGCCATGATGGATAAATGGAAGGGGAACTCTCTAGGGGAATTGCTCAAGGAGAGAGAATCAGAAGTAAGATCCCCAAGACGGGGAAGAAAGACAGAAGTTGGACACTGAGGAGAGAAGACGCGAGAGACAAGCGAGAGAAAGTGAGTCAGTCCGTCCGGGGCGGATCGGGGCAAAGATAAAGAAAGACTCCGCCTGCAATTTTCTTCCTGTTCTTTTGCCCCGCCATCGGAGAGGTTCTCACCGCCCGCCACAAATGCCCTGCAATTGATTGGATTGGCAGTGTTGGGATGCCTTTATCCATGGCTGACGGTCGCACAGAGTTAATCCCCTTGGGCAGATGTCGGGTCTGGCCATGTTCCTGAAGCTTGTTGCTTCAATGGGAGTTCCTACTGATCCTGTTGGCGGGGTTGGCATGTCCCTATGAAATTCTGTGGGATCCCGTCAATTCCCTCCACCGGATTCAATTTAGAGTGTTGATTAAGTTGATCCAGTTCATCATTAATTCCGTGCGGTCACATACGGGCCGATTAATCTCGGAGGAATTACTATGCAGCTTCAAATGAATGGGCGAATATCCTCCGAATGCTGTCACCTCCACATGTTGGCATAACTTGCGGCATTTCATCCCGCATTCGGTCGGCCCCAGTGCCGATCGGGCGCGCTATTAATACCCTATTATTACCTGCTCCTAGAGTCCACAGTTACTTGCAGCCAGCATGTTTTAAGAGATCATAAACTGACAGTCCTTTCCACTGACTCTTCGCAGTGCATCTCTCCAATTCGAGCATCCCAGCCGGTCGATTCACTATCCCGAATGAAGACAGTACAATCAACAATCATAGGCAAACATCAATAACCGCGTATTGACTTTTCAGCTGCCCAGCGAGGCAGCATGAAAAGTGTCTAGGTCGTCATTCTCCGTAAAAGTGAAGCGTCTTATTATAGAGGCTGTCACTCTCGGCGGCAATAGTATGAATAGCATTGATAACCAACCGGTACTACAGTGTCTCCTGGGTTTGTGTGAAGAGAAGCCAGGCGCAAAATAATGTCTTCAGTCAACGTACAGTAAATATCCTTTAGGCGAGAGTCCCGAGGCAGCACCATATCCCCTGCTGGGAAGTGGCCAAGGGTCAGAGACCCTTGATGTATCCCATTCCAGGGAGAATATATTCCCTTCATTCACAGTACAAGCCAACAAGAAAAGTTTGATGAAACTGGTGACCGAACCTGCTCTGCAGTGCTCACATTCTAGACGCTGGTGTTCACGTCCAGGTGGATCACTTGCAATCATGAAGCACATGCGATGTTTCTGCAAGTAGACTGGTGACCTGATGTAGTAAACTCTAAACACACAGCCGAGGACACCCCGATCATGAAGGGTCCTGGCATTTGAAAGCGGGGATATAGTGAAGTACTATTTGGGGTTGTCAGCCCACGCCCAACCCCAGGCACACCTTGTCAAGGCAAGCATCTGATGCAGCTCGTGTGAGACAGGGATAAGAATATCGTATGGCTCGATCTAACCATATCGAGAACGGCCCAGAGATACTGACACTTAGTCCAGGCGATCACCTTTGGTTTTTTTTTCCTCGATTTCAAACCTACTTTCCACTAGTCGGTCTGAGGTCTCCGAATCTCCAGGCGATCATCTGCCCATCCTCATCATCTGCTATGCGGACTGACCTGCCCGAATGATCGACTAAATAGTCCTTCGTACTGGCCATCGCGATGTGACTGTGGCACCTCGCCAAGTCTCGAGTTAAATTAAGCGCCCACCCTGAAGTATCTGATGGGTATGAAGTGAGGATGGAGTACCTGCTGAGTTGCCTGCACGGCCAGCCAGGAACAAGTACCGATCACATCAGGAATACCCCTCGGGGACCAGCAGAGGAATCCACCCTTGCATGGATGGCCCTCCAATCGGAGGCTCAGATTGGCGGGGTTAGACCCAAAGCAGCTTAGCGGGATGGGGCTTGGCCCCGCCCAGGAACCAGGGACTGCTGGCTGCCTTTCCTGTTTGGGAAACTCCAGGGCCGCCTCCATCTTCCCCTGTGCCGTCATTGTATGCAAAGCAGTTCTTGTGTGTGTCCTCACACTGGCACACTTGATGGAATCCTACAACTAAACTAGTAGTCTGCGGGTCTCCCCCAAAATGGATGCAGCATAACTCTCCTTCTCAGCCTGATCCCGTCTGCTTCTCCGCATTCTTTAGCCGGTAGATCGTCTTATTTATACCCGATTCCGTCCGCTTGTTGACGTGCTCTCATTCTTGCGTCCTGTTTTCGTGGTCTGTGCAAGACCAGTTTGGTTTTTTATTTCGGGTCTGCTCACTCGGTTGTCACTCATTTCGCCAAACCATGCATCTCCCCTCGCTTTCCTTGACCCTGACGGCCTTGGCCATCGCCAGTCCTTCTGCCGCTTATCCTCACTTTGGCTCCTCCCAGCCCGTCCTTCACAGTAAAACCGACACCACTCAATCGCGCGCAGACGCCATCAAGGCTGCTTTTTCGCACGCCTGGGACGGCTACCTCCAATACGCCTTCCCTCATGACGAGCTGCACCCCGTGTCGAATGGCTATGGCGACTCCCGGAATGGATGGGGTGCCTCTGCCGTGGATGCACTCTCCACAGCAGTGATCATGCGCAATGCCACCATTGTCAATCAGATCCTGGACCACGTGGCCAAGATTGATTACTCCAAGACAAACACCACGGTGAGCCTCTTCGAGACCACCATCCGTTATCTGGGCGGCATGCTGTCCGGATACGATTTGTTGAAGGGTCCCGTGTCCGACCTGGTGCCAGACTCGTCGAAAATCGACGTGCTTTTGACCCAATCGAAGAACCTCGCCGACGTGCTTAAATTCGCCTTCGACACGCCTTCGGGGGTTCCGTACAACAACCTCAACATCACCTCAGGGGGGAACGATGGAGCCAAGACCAATGGTCTGGCTGTGACGGGTACATTGGCGCTGGAATGGACGCGCCTGTCGGATCTTACCGGTGACACCACGTATGCCGACCTGAGTCAAAAGGCCGAGTCGTACCTCCTCAACCCGCAGCCCAAGTCTGCGGAGCCGTTCCCCGGCTTGGTTGGAAGCAACATCAACATCAGCAATGGACAATTCACAGATGCGCAGGTGAGCTGGAATGGCGGCGATGACTCTTACTACGAGTACCTCATCAAGATGTACGTGTACGACCCTAAGCGGTTCGGTCTCTACAAGGACCGCTGGGTGGCCGCGGCGCAATCGACGATGCAGCATCTGGCGTCGCACCCCTCGTCCCGCCCGGACCTGACCTTCCTGGCATCCTACAACAACGGAACTTTGGGATTGAGCTCGCAGCACTTGACCTGCTTCGACGGAGGTAGCTTCTTGCTGGGAGGCACCGTACTGAACCGGACGGACTTCATTAATTTCGGCCTGGACCTGGTGAGCGGGTGCCATGATACGTACAACTCGACATTGACGGGCATTGGTCCGGAGTCGTTCAGCTGGGATACCAGCGACATTCCCTCGAGCCAGCAGTCGCTCTACGAGAAAGCCGGATTTTACATCACAAGTGGCGCGTACATTCTGCGCCCGGAAGTGATTGAAAGCTTCTACTATGCCTGGAGAGTTACCGGGCAGGAAACAGTAAGCTTGAGTCCTCATTCTATTAGGTCAATAGTAACTAACAACATCTTAGTACCGGGATTGGATCTGGAGCGCATTCAGCGCTGTCAACGACTACTGCCGCACCAGCTCTGGATTTTCAGGTCTGACGGACGTGAACGCGGCCAACGGCGGCAGCCGGTACGACAACCAGGAGAGTTTCCTGTTTGCCGAGGTGATGAAATACTCGTACATGGCGTTTGCGGAAGATGCGGCCTGGCAGGTGCAGCCCGGCAGCGGGAACCAATTTGTGTTCAACACCGAGGCACATCCAGTGCGGGTGAGTAGTACATAAATGGGTAGACATTGTTAGAGTGTATGGTATCAATAGAGACATGGCATTCAGCAGAATACTATCTGCCTTGTTCTAATTATACTCTAGACAAGAAACCCCCGCAAACTCGCTCATACTTTCTCCCATTCTTTATCCCATTCAGTAGATCCTCAATAGATGATAGGTGGTCCACCGCCCCACCCCCATACAAAATAGTCGGTGGCGCCCCACACCCAGAGATGCGCACATTTGAGCAGCTTTGCTTTCAGTGGTACCTTGGGGACTGGGACATGTCCATATCATGCTACTATCTATGTGTTTACGTACGTACCTTGGGGGCTAGACAATATAGACATAGAAGCTCTTTGATTTCTTCTCTCCATAAACACAGCACCTCCATCTACACTCTCTTCTTTTCTTACACATACACCCACCAACTCCAAACTATACAGAATCCCTCCCCTAGCACAGTGTAAACGCACAAATCCCCAAAGAATACACATAAGTAAAAAAGACACTGAATATGTGCGGCCCCTCCCGCCCAAGCTCTGGCTCTCTCGTCGCTGTTATCTTCCCTTCATCATCATCAGCCTCAAGTTCATCATCACCGCCCTCTTCGCCTTCATCATCATCCTCAAATGACTCCACATCACCAACAACAAACCCATCATACTACCTCTTTTTCAAAAACACAACACCCTCAGCATCAGATACCCAAACAGGGAAAGAATCGAGAATAACAACAAAAGCCCTCTTCCGCATCCCCGATCCTCTCACTCGCAGATCATTCCAGGAGAGTGCGGCGGTGTATATGCGGATTGAGTATGTATATCCTATCCTATGCCTTCTATTAGCTCTATCTCTGTGAATAGTTACTAATCTTGTGGTGTAGGAAATACGGAGATCTCACGGTGGAGAATAGATCTCCCCCATTACATTATTTCCGGTTACCGATGATGAAGATGCAAGGAGGTGGTGGAGAGGAATTTGAGGTTACCTTGCCGGAGAAATTGGAGTTGGGGGTCTCCGAGATGGGGATTGTGGGGAGGTGTGTTAGGGTTGGGGTTGGGATGGATGGTGGTGGTGTTGGGGATGGGATTGGGGTTGTAGATATGGGGAGGGGGGTGGTGGGGTATGATTGATCTTTTTCAGATTTGTTTTGCTATATGTGTTGTTGTGCTTTAGATGGTGATACTAGAGATATGGAATAGAAGAGAAGGAATAAATCTTTCAATCAGTCATGTATGTGGCTGTTATGGACAGTCTTTTCATAGAAACATAAAGAGAGAGAGGCTAACTACAACTTCAATGAACCTAGTTCCTCCGTACCATTCAAATACCGATGCTCTGCTTCTTCCCAGTTAATCACCTTCCAAATGTTCTGTACATAGGAAGCCTTGTTGTTCAGGTACTACACCACACCCCCATTACATTAGCATCACCCAACGCAAGTAGAATGGAAAGGGGTCCTCACCTGCAAATAATAAGCATGCTCCCACATATCCACCCCAAACACCGGAATCGGCCCTGTCACCGGATCCTGATCCTTCGTCGTGACAATCTCAAGGAATCCCTTCTTCCCCGAACTCACCAGCCAGCCCCATCCACTGCCCTGGATGCCCAACAGCACCGCCTCAAACGCATCTGTGAAGTTCTTGACTGATCCCCACTGCTTCTCAATAGCGTCTTTGAGGGTCGGGGCGGATTGCTCCAGCTTAGTGGCCGGGGAGTCGTAGCGAGCCAAGTTCTTCCAGAACAGCGAGTGGTTGATGTGGCCGCCGCCGTTGAACTTGAGCTTCTGCTGGATGCTGATGAGCTGGGTGATGTCGTTGCTGTCGAGAGCGGAGGCTTGAGAGGCGAGGGCGGCGTTGAGGTTGTTCACGTAGGTTTGATGGTGCTTCTTGTGGTGGAGTTCCATGATTTGTTTGGAGATGATGGGTTCGAGGGCCTGTTGTTGATGAGATGTGGAAGAAGAGAGAGGAGGAGAAGGGAAAGTCTTACATCGTAGTCGTAGGGGAGGTCTGGAAGGGTGTATTTGGAGGTCATTTTGGCTGTTGGACTGTTCAATAGGTGAGAGGGCGGTGATGTTGTTGGAAGAGAAGAGAGGAGGGGGAGGTGGGGGGGGGG
>NW_020291129.1:461366-547757 GCF_003184625.1 Aspergillus neoniger CBS 115656
AAGATGAATCAAACAAGAAGGAAGGATAAGAGGGGTAGTTCAGCCATCACGACATTTTGAGGGCATTGTCATCCTACAAGGTACTCTTCTCCCACCAATCCGAGGAGTGGGGGATGTGTCCAGATGGGGACCTTGCTGCGCACGATTGAGCAAGTTTCGATCCCCGTCATTGGCTGTTAAACAGAGAGAGTGGGATTTACTGGATGATATCACAGAGAGATTCTCCCTCTTTGGGCGATCTTCGCTGAGCACCTCATAATAGACAACTCTGAGGGAACTCCCTGAGGAAATGGACTGGAGGTCGGCTTTCACTTCCATCCATCTGGATAGAGTACATGGAGGGTATCTGCACTGGCCAATCAGCATCCCCCACTCACCCTTACTTGCCTCAATTCCAGACTAACCAGGAGCAGCTAGACATGTATCTACAAGGAGTAAGGTGGTAAAATATGCGTAGTGGCCAACTGTTACATACCGTGCGGGGTTGAGATGTTACAGCCTCGGATGCTGGTCGGCAACCAAACAGTTGAGCTGATGAGAGTCAATACATAACTTCTGTAGCCTCGTCTCACTCTGCCCTCGTCATAACTCTCACACCCACCGTCATTCATCCATCATGTCTGCCTCTGAACAGGTCCAGCTGGATAATTTCCCCACCATCTTCTCCCTGGAGGGAAAGGTTGCCCTCGTCACTGGAGGCTCTCGCGGTCTAGGTCTGCACACTGCCAGTGGGTAGGACAGAAGCAATCGCCCCAGAATGAACCAGGATCTTACCAATTGATCTAGTCTCCTCCAATCGGGCTGTTCCAAGGTCTACATCACCTCGCGCAAGGCGTCTGCCTGCGCCGAAGCCGTTGCGGCCCTAAATGCGCTCCCCAACAAACCCCCGCACGCCACCGCCATCGCTGTCCCCGCCGACAACTCTAATATGGAAGAGCTAGACCGGCTCGTCGCCGAGATCTCCAAGACGACCTCCCATCTCGACATCCTCTTCGCCAACGCCGGTGCAACATGGGGCGAGAAGTTTGATACCTACCCAGAGGACAAGTTCAGCAAAGTCATGGACCTGAATGTGAAGAGCGTCTTCTACACCATCCAGAAATTCACCCCCCTGCTGACGGCACGGGCCACCCAAGATGACCCGTCGCGCGTTATCGTAACTGGCTCGACTGCAGGCATTACACTGGGCAGTCTAGGCCCCAGTGCAACCTTCAGTTACTCTGCCTCCAAGGCAGCTGTGATGCATCTCGTCCGGAACTTGGCCGTCGATTTGGGGCCCCGACACATCCTGTGTAATGCCATTGCGCCAGGATTCTTCCCGTCCAAGATGGCCAATGGGCTGATCAAGATCAAGGGAGGACTGGAGGATCTGGAACGGAGGTCGCCAAACGGAAGGCTGGGCAGGAAGGAGGATATTGCGGGCTTGGTCGTGTTCCTGGCCAGTCGGGCAGCAAGCCACATGAATGGAGCTGTGATTCCCATCGATGGGGGGAATCATTTGGCGCGATTGTAAATGATGATTGGGTTGAAGTATACGTGTCCGAGATGTAGGAATGGCCTGATCGTTGGACATGGATGGAAGAGTCCCCATCGCAACCGGGTGTCGCATCAAGCCACTGTTTGGACCTCTGCTTGTGTTGGGTGGCAAGGAATGCTACCCTGTGCTACCAAAGAAATGGAAGCAGTCATCAGGAGATTGCTTGAGTAGCGTAATTCTTCCTCTCTGAATTTGCCTACATATGGGGAGCGTCCTCGCTTTCATCTATCACCCGACGCGCATGCCTTTTCTTTTCCTTTGGTAGCTTTTTATGTATACACTTGACCAGCAATGATCTCTCTTTATACAACCACACCTTACTATTAGTATATACAACAGCCTTCTGAGCTGGCTTGTGATCATGCACCTCAGACTCATTGTCACCGTTGACATCGCCCCTAATCATATTCCAGCTGACATCAAATGACTTGCTCGATAAGCCTCGAGCCTTTCTGATTTCCCGACTTTTTATCCGGAGAGAGCGTCAAGTCGACCATCTCGGGGTGTAATCGAGTGTCGGACATGGACCTGAAGAAACCTGGGTACTCATGCATGTGGCCTTGACTACATTATGGCACGCATGATTACCATCGAAACTGACTACGGAGTTGGCGAACCCCGAGCCACCACCACCCTGGAAATGAAGCTCGCCTAGCGTGCCTGCCCTGAACGTCGGGCTGGAAGCTCTACGGTCTCCAGCGGCAGAGAACCATTCTGAGTTTCGAGAGCTGGAACAATATTCAATCTTAAACTCCACAAGGTCGCCAACCTCGCGTACGAGCGCAGGTGATCATGCACAGTTCTTCTACAAGGCATCACTTCTTTTCACTGTACCGTACACCCGGGGTGCTGGTTCTCTTGAAAGATAAACGAAAACAAGACTCGACGTGGCCTTCGTTTGGTATATCTTTTGCTTTATCGCTCGACCTATCAAGACAAAGGGTCTCGTCGCCCAATCTTCAGCTTCGAGAATCCAAAGTACAGCATACCAAAATGCCGAAAATGATACGAGTACGCTTAGACTCGGAATAATTGCTATCAAGTCAGCAGAGCGCATCTTAAATGATTCACCACAGCCTGATGAGAGTATTCATCAACCTGGCCTTTCGTGGCTAAGCGAGCTATACCCCGGAGGGACCCTAGTTTCTGAAATATGCTATTATCATGGTCACGAAGAGGTCAGGGAACGTTTCAACGTTCCGGCGTCCGGTGATAGGCAAGATCAAACCCAAAAGGTTGTGGGCACAGTAATGATCCAGTACGTGTCATGTTCCTACCTTTTCTCACCCGCCTTCTAATGAATCTTTATTGATGGTATTACCAGATGACCATCGTACTGTAAATTGTATATCGTCCCATTTGAGCACATTCCCAAGAGCCGCAACAATATATTCGTCTCCGTACAGCGGAGGAGCAGTCGGAGTAAACTTCGGTGCCACACAAAAAGCTTCAGATGGCACGGGAAACTTCTCATCGACCACAACTGTCGCCTCTATAGCTGCTGGACCAGAACTGAGGTAATGGAAAGACGCATCGCGGCATTTCAACCCAAAAAGCAGGAGTATGGTGCAGATGTAAGGCTGGAACATGATGCTGTGGGGAAATTTCGCTGAGACCGCAGAGTCCGATAGCTTGCTTGGATGTTTGTGGAGATCTTGATCGGCATCGTGAGAGAACTGCTATTTACAGCACAATGGTCCCCTCCGGAGTATCGTCTCCGCTTGATAATCCTGTCGGTGCCTCTGTGTGGGCGGTTCGACCCAATGGAGACTATCGCTCTGGAACCACCTGCGACCCAAGACGAAGCTGAGAGTCTGCGGGCCCTTGCTGCGTGATCTCGAATCACTTCCTAGAACGCTACTAAACAAAACCGGGACGACTTTTGCCATTGGGGCTGTGAGATTCTAAACAGGCAACATAATAAGAGGACATGCAGTTCGGATGTGACGGAGGAGGATATAACGATAGGGAACTGGTTTCTTCGAAGATGATGATACAGGCAACCACTTTGCTTTCCCGCAGGCCTACTAATATTGGGGGAAAGTACCGTCAACTTTGTGTCTGTCATCTGCATTTAGCGTGGTAGTCTTATGGACCACGCAAGGATACTGGATTTGTCATGTATCGAACAGTCAGTCTACCCTCCCTGCCAGTGGCTTTGTTGGGACTGACAGCCCATAGACACTCATATCCAACGATATGCCACATCTTTTACATGTTGCCGCCCCAAGGGGTTTATAACGTCTTGCACATGTGGATGATAATGCTCGTAAGAGAAAATTTATGTTGTATCCCGGTTGGAAGTCAGGCCATGTATTTTCTTCTTCTCTTCCCTCCTCATGCCCCGTTCTTATCACTTTAGCTTCCCTGCACTCTGGCAGCCATGCCTACGTATCCTACTGTTCTGAACCAAGTGCGGCATTTTGAAACCACAGCGGTTGCGAGTGGAGCAAGTAATTGTGCTCTTGCTATTCTGGGTGGCAGTACGGAAATATGCTGGATCACGAAAAGAGTATTGGAAGACCGCAACGGTTGTCCAGTCGCACCCAGCATCCTTTTTGCTGGCCTGGTTGGATCACAGGAATGGGAAGGACAAATCATCATGCAGGGCCAGGGAAAATGCTACTCTGGGACTTCCGATGCCCGCCTCGATTTTGTGTAGGTGTCTCCAGCTATGCACTTCTCATGGCTATACTAACTGTTTCAGTAATCAATTTAACCACGTCGACACTACCTTACTGACGTTATAAACATTCAACATGTCTACAAGTGGCTCATACGGCATTTGAACGAGCCCCCAGTCAAAGACAGCCACCAAAACAACTCCCCTTGGTCCCCCCTTTGGCCCAGCTGTGGCAGTTCTCGACCCAACTGCCCTCTTCGTGGCATGGAAGCTGGAGCGACCAATCTCCGTCGTTCCTCGTGATGACACAGACGGCTAAACAACATGTCAACACCGGAGGAATGTTGTTGTTGAGGGCAGCAGGGCAGATTTCGGTACGAGCAAGACTTGAAAGATGCGCACAAATTCTCGCGTTGCATGACAAATGTTGGGCTACGAATGCCGGAGCCCAACTTCATGTCCACATATGAATGCGGAGTCGAGCAATCCTCTCAGAAGCGGCTAGGAGGTTATGGCTGCAGCGATGGTTCTCTCTCTATTCATGGTAGACCATAATGCGAGAGTCTATTGTGACTCGACAAGCTATGTTGTGAGCAGTCGCGTGCCAGTTCCACCAAAGAACCATGCTGACCCTTGCTTTGGCAAGAGTTTCTGCCAGACCTACTGCTTCAAGTAGGCTCAGCTGGTTCATACGGTTCGGGCCGAACAAGAAGTTTCCCTGTCTAAGGATGGAAAGCTAGAAGAGATAGCCCATTACGACCAGGCGTCATGGGTCCATGGCGGCGAATTTGGCCCTGAGCATCCGCTTTTTGATGTTGACCAGCTCGAAGAACCTGCTGAGACAGACCAACTGTGCGGGAAAAGCATTAAGACCCTAACCATGTTCTGCTCGCAGCTGGCAGGGACATTTGCGACAAGGTGTTGGAGTTTCATGGCTTGGGTCTATATATTATATAATTACTCCTCATACTCCCCTTCAGCCAAGGTATCCGAAAGTGATGATCCAGCTCCAGATAATCTGGAGCCAAGCCAAAGGTCGTGGTCCCGAATCAGTGGAAGAGTCATCTCACTTCACTAGGGAGTCCTCGGTTGCTGAGACAGACTGTCGGTATCCAGATCGCTACATACCTGTATCTAGGTATTACAAAGCTCCGGGAAGCTGATTTCAGTCGAACATCAACCCTCTGTCAGCCTTTTCCGACTCAACATAATCTGTTGTGTCCTCTGCTCGTTCGCAAGCTGCGAAACGGATAGAGCTGACAACACATTCATGGTATGTCTACTTTTGCCTACGAGGATAAAAGGAAAAACTGGCTTACCCGTGGTAGGATATACATTTGACGATAAGATTCCACTTCGCTCGAAACAGCGCATGTTTCCGAAGGCCACGAAGGGAATTTCGATGAGCGGCTGCTATATGGCTATCAGGCTACCACTCATCGACGCCTCGATATCCGGTCCAAATCCACCAAGACACCCGAAAATGACGACTTCCAGTCGTGGAGGAAGGGAGAAAGGTTCCCGCTACGGCAACACTGATTGCTTGGACGGTTATAACGACAGCAGTGTCAACACTACTGTGTTTCCTTGCTGGTGGGGTGGGTCAGTAGGGGGATATCAAACTTCTGGCTATGGTCAAAACTTATGCCTGACGGCGAGGTGGTGGGACGAATGATTGCATTCGGGAATGTGAGGTGCTTATGCCTCTGCTATCGCTGCCTTATCCTACATGTACTCTTAGCTGCACACTCGCAGCACCAGGCTACCCCTCTACATCAATTGTTAGAAAGATTTTATCGGCTAGTTACCGCTTCAATTATTATGTAGTCCATTTCTAGTTTTACTTCTATGGCTGTGGTACATTAAGCTTACCGATTGTTCGTATCGGTTCCTGGGAGTAATGGCCTCCCCTCACGTGGAGTCGGGCCTCGGCTGCGTTGCTTCTCCGCATTCCCCAAGTATCAATCAATAGCCCCATTCCCTATTTCTCTCCTGTTCTCGTCAACCTAAACCTCAATTCCCATCTACTAGCCATCAAATCCAAGGATCAACATGTCTGACTATAAGTCCATTGCAGCTCGCAAGCAGCAGCATTTGGAATCACTCATTCCCCCGGAATGGCGTCTCGACGCCTCACAAATCCCCGCGGGGATGCTCTCCGTCGCCGACTCCGTCACCAACCCTTCCTACAGCGAGAGCATCAACGTCGTTGATATCCCGCGAACTTGCGGGCTACTCACTCCTCATGAGCTGCACATCACCGAAGACTACGACATCCGCTCCCTCCTGACAGAGCTCCACTCCAAACGCCTCACCGCGGAAGAAGTCACCCGCGCGTTCTGCAAGGTATACCCAACTCCATATAAGAACATCACATCACTAACCTCACCTCACCTCAGCGCGCCGCTATCGCCCAACAACTCTCCCGCTGCCTCTCCGAACCTCTCTTCACCCAAGCCCTCGCCCGCGCCCGCACCCTCGACGCCCACCTCCGCACCACCAACACCCCCATCGGCCCACTCCACGGCCTCCCCATCTCCGTCAAAGACACCTTCCACATCACCGGCGTCGATGCAACCAACGGTCTCGCCGCCCTCGCCTTCCACCCCTCCACCAAAGACGCCGACCTCGTCACCCTCCTCCAATCCCTCGGCGCCATCATCATCACCAAGACCAACGTCCCCCAAACCGTCTCCACCCTCGATACCGCAAACCACCTCTTCGGCCGCACCCTGAACCCCCTCAACCGCCGCCTAACCGCCGGCGGCAGCACCGGCGGCGAAGGCGCCCTCCTCGCCCTCCGCGGCACCACCCTCAGCTTCGGCACGGACATCGGCGGCAGCGTACGCATCCCGCCCATGTGCGTAGGCAAATACGGCTTCAAGCCCAGCCACGGCCGACTCCCATACGGCGGCCAGCAAGAGAGCGGACACCTGCCGGCGAAGAACCGCATCGCATTGCAGCCTGTGGCTGGAGTGATGGGCCACTCCGTCGAAGACATAGGGTTAGCATTGGCGGAGATCGTGCCCAGGGCAGAACTGTTCGGAGAGGACTGTATACCCGGAAACTGGGGACCTTCATCATCATCATCATCATCATCATCATCCCTATCACCAGCCAAGCAGAAACAGAAACTAACCATCGGCATCCTCCGCACCGACGGCCTCGTCGAACCCCTCCCTCCCATCCGCAACATCCTCAACGAAGTCGCTACCATCCTCCACCATCATGACATCGACCTCATCGACCTCCCCACCCCACCCGCCCTCCGCAAATGCCAAACCATCGCCAACAAACTCATGGGCGTCGACGGCGGTAACCTCATGCACGACCTCCTCGAACAGACCAACGAGCCCCTGATCCCCTGGCTCCAGGGCCGTTCGAAGCGCCGCAACCCACTCACGGTACCGGAGCTATGCGAGCTGCAGCATCAACGAGCACAGGTCCAGCGCGAGATGATGAGCATGTGGACGTATACCTCCCCCACAGACAACCAAGGAAACGAGAGGACGAAGAGGAGAATAGACGCAATCATCCACCCCGTCGCACCGCACCCTGTCCCCGAGCACGACAAGTATAATGCAGTCGGGTATACCTCGTCCTGGGTACTGTTGGATTACCCGGCGGGAGTGGTGCCGGTGCGGAAGGTGAAGATGGAGGATTTGGAGGTGGGGAGGGAGATGAAGGATCCGGTGAGGGGGAGCTGGGATGCGAAGAATAGGGAGTTGTGTATGTTGTCCCCACCCTTTCTTTCATGTTACTTATGATATTGTGTTTTTGGGTGTTGTGTTGTGTTGTGATGTGCTGACCAGAGTATGATGGATGCAGGGGACGAGAAACTCGTCGATAGGCGCATGTACCTTGATTCGCCGCTTAGCGTGCAGGTTATTACCCCCAGATTGCATGATTATGAGCTGGTCGTGGCGATGGGGGTGGTTGATCGGGCTGTCAAGGAGTATTTCTCTAGATCTACGGATATAGCGAAGCTATAGATAGATAGATATCACGAAGCATCTCCTAGATGTATATCTGTATATGCATACATACATACATACATACTACCAACCTACACCCAACCCCCCTCTTCTCAAGAGCAGAGATAAGATAAAAAGAAAAAGACCCGGGGAGAGAGTGAGGGAAAAGGTAGGTTAATACCTCGAAACATCCCTCCCAAAAATCTGATTGAGCAACCACCTAAACCCGACCCTCAATTTATTCCTCCAACTAATACTCATTGTCAAGTAGGCCGAATTCCACACCACCCAAGCCATCCGTCCCGTCAACCCCTCGGGTAAATACCTCCCACCATCCTCCTTAGCATCATGCGGGATCTGCATCAACGCCTTCGCATCGCCGATATACGCCAACGTCCCCATGTTCCGGAACGAGAAGGGCGGCGCCGTCGCAAAGTCATCTTTGTTCAGCCGCGTCGCGAGCCACTTTGCTTCTTGGAAGGTCGCTTGCGCGGTTGCTGGGGGTGCGCCGGTCTCGGGCATGGCGTTGTCGCCGAGGGCGTAGACGTCTTGGAGGATTGCTGTTTGGGGAGGGTTACTTTCATCGTCGGAGGAGGAGGATTCGAGTTGCACGCGGAGGTGGCCGTCGACCAGGAGGGCGCCGACGTTGGGGGCTTTTTTGACGTGCCACGTTGTGTTGTGTTGGGTGTCAGGTGTATTATTGGAGGTACGGGATTTCAGAAGGGCAGAGTTGGAGGGATACTTGTCGACGGTTGTCAGGGCGTCACGGACGAATTTGTTCATTGCGTTGCCCGTGGCCCAGACGCACATGCCGACGCCGACTTCGCCTTCTTCCGCTGTGGTGAGGGTGAGGCAGCGCTTAGGGTCCATTTCGTAGGGTGGTTCAGCACCGGGCTCGCCCCACCGAAGGCTCTGGACGTGGTGGGAGGGTTTGATCTCGATGCCTTCCTTTTGCATGGTGTCCATGGCGTATTGGGAGAGTTTCTCGTCGAACATGGAGAGGACTTTGGGGGCGATGTCGTAGAGGGTGATTCGGGGGATGCCTTTGAGGGCTGGGTAGAGGGCGACGAGGTCCTTTACGATGAAGTCGCGTAAGGAGGCGGCGAGTTCCGTGCCTGTTGGACCGGCGCCAACTATGGCGAAGTGGAGGAGGTGGGAGCGGAGCTCTGGGGAGGTGGTGGGCAGGACGGCGAGTTCGAAGCATTCTCGCACCCGGCGACGGACTTTGCGCGCGTCTCCGATGTCTTTGAAGAAGAGGGCGTTTTCGCGCACGCCGGGGGTTTTGAAGGTCTTGGAGACGGTGCCGACGGAGATGACGAGCTTGTCGTAGGGGATGGTGAATGTTTCGCCGGTTTCCCAGGTGCGTTTGCGACTGGCGGATTGGGTGGCATTGAGTTGGAATTCCTCGTCCTCGCTGGTTCGGGGTGTTTCGGTCACGCCGCTTTTCACGACGGTGGCTTCGCAGGTGATGGTTTTGTCGGCGAAGTTGACGGATCGCGCGGCGGCTTGGATGAAGTCGACTTTTGAGGAAGGGTCGCGGATTGGTTCGACGATGTGGGAGAAGTCTAAGGAGCCGCCGGCGGCATCGGTGAGGAGAGGAGTGAAGACGAAGTATGATCGAGGGGAGATGATGATGGGGTTGTATTTCTGCGGAGAGAGCTTGCGAGAGAGGTTGTAGCCGCCCCAGCCGGATCCGAGAATGACAACGCGTTCTTTGTCGTGCTCTTCGCGGAATGCGGTTGAGTGACTGATCTGTGTTGCGAGAGGTCTGCTGATGGTTATGGGCTTTATGGTTGAGCGGGAGACGGAAGTGAGGAGGGAGGATGGACGCTTGCAAGCGACGGGGTAGCCCGGTAGCCTCATTGTGCCATTGAGCGGCAGGAATCAGTCGCTCTGTATTGCTTGAGTCCTTCTCTGTTGAAACTCGAGCTTGAAGCAGCAGATGAAGCGTAGATATGCGATACGAAGCTCATTGTCGGGTCAGGGCTGGTGCTGAGCACATGATGATATCATTCCCGGCCAGGATGGATGGGCCGGAACGGCGCGTCACGAATATCCCCTTTGTTAGGGATACTATCCTCTTTCCGAGACATATTTTCATCTCTTCAGCTCAAATTCCTCCATTGCAGACATGTACACATGGTGGTCGATCTGATCCACATGTGAGTCACGGTTGGTGCGCCCGGTTCCATCCGATGGCACATGGAAGACTTCGTCCGGAATGATAGAATCCATTGTTGAACGATCTGGAGCATCGGCTCGGCATCTGCTTCTCCCGTTCTAACTATAGGGATCTTCAACCTTATTTGGATGCTCGGTCTGGCCCCTTATCGGATTGCCAACCGGGATTGCCCGAGAAAAGTGGATGTCGTCCACTTTGGCTAGTTAGGCACATGCGATGTCGGCGGATTGGAATGGAATTCCGGAAAGGCATGTGTACGTACATGTGGGTTGGATTAGGTGGGAGAGGTTCATGGTGGGTGACGAGTGACGAGAGATGAGAGCGAGAGAAGAAGTGGGAGAAGCTGGAGAGAAGATGGAAGTGGGAAGCGAGAATACACAAGGAGTCATGTGATGGGCGCGCACTGAATGGAAGAACACTTGAGAGAATATATTATCACCAGCAGGGTTCAGGGAAGCAACAACTGGACTGATGGGAACTATTATACTCCTATGAAGAAACGGATGCTGTCATGCCATTCAAAAGTTCCAAGCAATTACGTCAATCCGCCGAGTGGCATGATCTGATCAACATCCTATAGCTTTTATCTACCTACGAAAATCATAAACTCGTGATTCGTGTCGGTCATCGGTATCATCAACTCAATCATCCACGGGACAGCACAGTCCGAGTAGTCCCTCGCGTCGACACAGGAAGCAGGCTGCCCGCAAAGTCCGTGTCCATCTCAACACTCTTCCGAGACCGACGAGCGCTAAGAATCTTCTCGATCTCAAACGCCGTCGGTCTATTATTATCCTGCATACCAGCAGGGGATGCAGCAGCTCGTTTCTGCGACATCCATCGGCGCATTCGCCGGATGCCTTCCTGACAGACGTCTCCAATGTCATCAACAGACAGCGCAACCAAGATCAAGGGGATAGAGATGGCAAAGCCAATGCCAAACGTGTACTTGGCCACATATGGTAGATGTAGCTCGTTTGCCCCTTCAAACTCGGCCATGTTGATCGCGAAGACGGACGTGATAAAAGACAGTGGGAGGAAAATGATTGTGACAATTGTGAAAACCATCATGATCTTTCCCTGACGCGTCGTTCCGGCCGCTTGATCGCGGGCGAACCGTGCCTCAAACGCGTTGGCATGTTTCTGCTTGAGATCCAGCAGGTCTGTAATGGAAGAATAGATTCGTTCGGCTTGTTTGTCCATCCGGTCAATATCCTTCAGGTGCATGTCGATCGTGCGCTGCTGTTCCTTGAACCGCTTCTTGACCTCATGCTGTGACCGCTGCTGTCCGTAGTAAATCTCACAGATAGCCTCCTGAAAATCCAGAAGAACATTTTGTTGGTGCTGCAGGACCGTTCGGATCATGTTGAGCTCGTCGCGAATATCCTTGGCCTCCGACAGGAGCTCGGTCTCTTGGCCGATGTCCAGCAAATTGTCCACAAAGAGGGGCTGCGCATCCTCTTCCTCCTCTTCTCTCAGAAACCGCTCAAAGCTGTTCCCGGCTGGCTCACCCTTGGTGAGCGGATCCCTGGCAAAACGACTTAGCTTGCGATGGTTCTTTAGCCAATCCGATGCCTGCGCTGATGCTCGGTTGAACCGATTGAAGAGCACGGTCTCCCGGTCCGTGGCCACACCGATCGAGGCCTCGAACATGTCCAGAAATTGATACTCTTCGTCTCCCATGCGGTGACGGTCGAACACGCCAGAGCAGCGGGTGGTGATAATGATGGCCAGATCGTAAACGGACCGCACCGGTTCCCGAGTCTTGGAATTGATGTCTTCAATGATACCATCGAGAACATTGAGAGGGTCATTCTTAGGCTGATCCCACCGCTGAGGGAAACTGGTCACAATCAAGTTCGTTCCTACAATCCACATCCACAGCTGGTCGACCATAAAGATTTTGGGCTCGGCCCAGGAGCGCTCGCTACCTTGCCCTTTCGTCTGATAGCGATACACAACCTGGTCCTGGTCCCGAGTCTGCGTGTCGATGTTGGGGTAGAAGAATTGATCTAACGTGCGTCGTATATGCAGCGAAGAGGTGGATGACGCTAGGTGCGCGCTGATAAGAAGCTCATCTCTTGTAGGAGTTCGTGTAAGGCCCGGGTGAGCAAAGCTGCGCGTCTCAGCTCGTTTAATCGCTTCCTGCATCTTCTTCCTTCGCTCATCTGTTTCAAAGTGCAGATAAGGCATGAACATGCACACATTGCAGGTTGTGTGGGTTTGCTCCTTGCACAGTGACAGCACTGGCCGGTGCCTCTCATGGGCGACAACGGATTGGTTCCTGGATTCTGGCTTTTTTAATCCTCCGCTCTTGCTGTGCTTCGTTGTGTTCTTTCCCTTCTTCCCAGAGGGGCCATTATCGTTGTGCAAATTGGTATCTGACCGGTCGCCTTTGCCGCCTAGTTTCCGGCCCCTGGGGCTGCCTCCCTCCCCTGGGGACTTCGGCGCTTCAAGAGATTGACCATTCACCAAGATCCGGGGAGACATCATTTCCTTCTCTTCCGAACTATCCTCCTCTCGGAGTCGTGCTGCACGAGGGGTACTTTGACACAATGGTCGCATAAAGTGAGAATGGATTTTTTGTCCGCGATGTTGATATCGAAACGACCTTTCAAGCCCCTTAAAGCTCTCCACATCGTGGGCTCCCTCCTCGATGAATGATTTAGTGAGCAAAGCTTCGACCCAGGTAAGGTTGTTAGCTGGCAGATGGATCCAGCGAAAGTCGGTCGCTCGACTGTCGGCTGGTAATGTGGTAAAGGCTTGTTTGCGCGGATTTCCTGGATCGCGACCATAGAGCAGATTGTAAACGGACGTCTTCTTCACCCGGTTCTCGTTGTGAAAATTTCCAAAGTCCACAACAGTTGCCTCGAAGCCTTCGCACGCTCCCTTTGCTTCCGGCGTAAGCCCATCGACATTATTAAAGGGAGCCAGGAGTGACACGATATCCCGGCGCTTGAATTGGGCTGCTCGCAGGAAGGGCGTACTGCCAAAATTGTCGCGGATCCTGGTTTTAAGGTCTTTGAATTCCATCAAGCATTCAACAATTTCCCGATGACCTGCCTGCGCCGCCAGATGCAATGGAGTGATTCCAGTCAACAATTGGCTGTTGATCTGGGCGCCTTCCCGCAACAGTATGCGCACGATCAATTCAGCTCCTTTGTCACAGGCATTGTGAAGAGGCGTCCAGCCTCCATCACTCCTCGCGTTGATATCTGCTTTATGCCGGAGTAAGAGTTGAACGATATCATCGCGACCATGGGAGACAGCAATGTGGAGGGAAGTCTTATTTCTGAAATCCACTGCGTTCACATCAGCGATTGGCCCCTCCGGTCGGGCAAGAAGCATCTCTGCGAATCGCAATTTGCCCGTCGCGCAGGCCCAATGTAAAGGGGTGCGACCCAAATCATCTTGACCTTGAACCCCGTCGAGCTTGCAGCTTGTGCGTAGCAAAAGCTGGATGACATCCTCGCCCCAATCGCATTGCTTGTCGGCGGCCAGATTGTGCAAGACATTCCTCTTCTTCTGGTCCTTCGCATTGACATCTGCACCACGCGATATGAGAAGGTGGAGCACATGCCAGTGATTTTTCCATGCCGCCGTCATCAATGCAGTCCGACCTTTCTTATCCGTTATCTCCGGCGACGCGCCATAATCCAGTAGGAGCTGCACGATGCGAACGTGATTGCGCTCGACAGCGCGTAGGAGCGGTGAAGGGCGGTTATTTGCGACATCGGTCTTTGCGCCGAGAGAAAGGAGGAATTGAGTCGCTGCGATCGATCCCCGCTCACAGCTGCGCATGAGTCCGATCCGCAGGAAGCTGTCGCTGAGCTGGCCATTGTCGCGGGCCAATTCCACGACGTGTTGCAGAGTCTCGACCTGGTCGCTCTCAGCTGCTCGCAGCAGTCGCGGTTCCAGACGATCATGCCCGTCGCTCGCCATACTAGACCGTGATCTGGACATTGTATAACGCTGGCAGGAGAAGACCCTGGGGGATTCCTGCGATTCACTATCCCATAGCTCTGGGCGAAATCAAGAAGTAGAGGTGGAGGCGTGGTCAAAAAGTTTTGCAGGGTAAAAAGTGTCAGCCGCTAGTGGTAGAACTGGCTGACGGCGATACATTTCACTGGCCAGAGCCGCACGCGATACGAGCGATCATCGAGACCGTCTAGAGAAGGATGGGCCTGGATGTCTCCACCGCGGGATGTGTCTAATTCTTGGTGTAGCGTCGCTGGCTCTTGGGGTGGCAGGGGTCTTTCATACATCATTGACGGTCCTTCACTAGCGATAGCGCTGTTCCTGCGTGGCCAGACTCCTGACAGGCGTCTGGATGCATGCAGTGGTCTTGGATCATACTCGTTCATGAGCCCTGAGGGAAGGAAGTATTCCGTAATGATTGTTTGCAGCATTCGGCGAGTTTCTCGGCTCACCTCAGACTTTCTTATTCCCCGCCAACAGCGAAATGAAAATGAGGCCGAAGTTGAAGATGAAGAGCAAATGATCCCACAACTCATGCTAAATTACACGTGACAATTGCAGGCATTAGAAGGTGACATTCGATAACACAGGATAGAAAAAACTCATGGAGACCTGCCTCTTTCTTATCTCCAGCCCACACAAGCAATATCGATACTTTGGTAGCATCGAAACTTAATCGGACAGTCCAGTATCCCGTGCACGATGCACCAACAACCATGGTTCCTTCCCCTGCCCGGGGTAACCTATCCAGTTTTGCATATGCTACAGTGGAAAATCTAACTAAATAAACGGATTCATAAGAACACAACAAAAGCAAATATGATTAGAATAACATCAATCAATTAAACAAGAAAGAGCATATACTCCAGCTCTCAAATAATTAGAAAAAAAAAAAAAAAAAAAAAAAAAAAAAAAGGCAAGGGCGGACAAAAGAAGGAATGGAGGGAGGATGGTGGCCCACATACCACGGTCCCCTTGAATTTCACACATTCTGGCAAGATTCATAATCTGAAGTCAAGTGATGATTATACTATTTTAATTTGAATAGCATGGATCAAGGTCGGTCAATGAAATCAATTGTCTTCTTCGTAGTTGTTGATGATTCTGTTTCTTGGGCGTCTCGTGCATTTGTCCTTCCGTAATATGATAGCCAAGGCTTACTAGGTTCGAAAGTGGCAGTCTTGCATTTAGATAATCTGTATGCGTAGTGCTCATACACGTGGGGACATATATATATGATTGATATGATGACACCAAGGATGACTATGAACCCACATGACAAGCAGCATAGCATCTCCAACTGCGAAGAACGAGGACATGATCAAAAGCTATCAAGGGAGTACTACAACTATCGCAATATGCTACGTACCCAATCCACCACATCGAGGAATTGTGCAATGTCCTGAGCGATTACTATACTTCTGCAATACTTGGGAGGCTTCCTGTCATAACCCAATCATCACCGAAAGAGGTACACTATATTAATCGGTCCCACATGGACCTATTATCTCTATCCCTTCTAGGAGTGACTAATAGTAAATAACCACAAATGGGGGCTGTCCTTCACCGTCACCGAGGGCAATGGAAAGAACAACGGCCAAAATTAAAAGCACAAGGCAAGGGAGCGAAGCCAGGCTATGCGATCGAAGGAGGGACGTGGCATAGATGGTGGAGAGGGAAATAATCAAAAAAGAAAACAAGTCATGCTTCCAATGTCATCGGTCCAATGCGTGCGTGCTGCCGAATATCAAACATTCAGCCGTGTCTTGCCTGTTAATTCTGACCCGGGAAAAAAGATTCAGATAGATGCTCATTTACGCCGTTCCAGCCTTTTGCTTCAAAGTCACTTGTGCACGCCCATTACTAGTGGTAGGAAAATTTGCAATAGAAACAAGAAAGGAAAGTGCAGGGACAACAGAACACAAAAGCTGAAACGACCATGGTTAGTAATGCAGTGGTGGGGGAAGAAGATGAGGAAATAAAAAACAAAGATCGAGAACAGCTGAGAACAAAAAGGGGACACAAAATGCGCAGGGTCCCCCTAAAGACATTATACACACACAAAGACGCAGCACTTTTTTATTTCTTCTTCTGGTTGGGAACCTGCTTGAGGATATCGTCAAAACTCATGTTGGGGTTGAACCGACTGATGGGCCGAGCCGGGGCTTCCATCGGTGCTACGCCCATGGGTAGCGGCAGAGCCTCGAGACCGGGGTAGATCGAATGACGATGTTCCGCCCTCCGGTTCATACCAGGAGAGTTCAGTCGGGGAATAGCCGGTGGTGGTGTGAGGCCAGTGGGGCTCATGAGGGGAGTCCCTTGACCCTGTTGCTGCGGCTGTTCGGATGACGAATCTGCCGACGACTGTTGCGCCTGGTAAGGGGAAGAAAGGGACGACTCGTTGTCATATGGATCTTCAATGGTCGGAGGGGCCAAGATTGCATCCTTCTCAGCCCACTGCTCGGCCACTTGCCAGCAGTGACTGCGTCGGTAGATACCCTCTACTCCGTTGATCACAACGTCAGAGGGGAGACTAACAACACCAGCTCCACCTGCGACACCAAACCAGCTGCGCGCGGTCTTGCTATCGCCGCCGATCCAGGGCGCACCGCCGCGAGGGGCAATACAGAGGAAGTACTCCACCCCATCCACGTACTTGACGTCCTGAACATCAACAACGACAAGGGGCAGCGATTGAATGACACAGTAAAGGAAGATCCACTGGCCACACCGGAAATCGATCATGTCGTTGACAGTCTTTCCGTGAGCGCATCGACGCTCGAACTGCATAAAGGCCTCGATGAAGGGTGTGGGCTTCATAGCCTCCCGTGTATACGAGTCCATGAGCACGGCGTTGATGTCTGCGTCCTTGAGCTTCTTGGCCTTCTTCTTGGCCTCCTTCTTAGCATCCATGGGCTTCCGCTCCAGGGCCTGCAGTGAGGGGTACTGCGGAATGTCAAAAGGAATTGGTGGCTGGACAGGAGGTGTACTCCGATCGTACTCGCTCATAATCTGTCGGAGGGCCCGGGTCATCATTTCGTCAGAGTCCGAGGTTTCAGATCCTTCCGCAGCCATGTCCAGTGTCCGAGTGGTTAGGGAGTTACGATCGACCAGCATGTCGTAAAGGTTAGCAAAGTCATTGTAGAGATCCCGGACAACCTGGCGATTGAGTCCGCTTTCTTCGAACTGATTCTTCTTGGAGCGTGCTTTGGGCGGCCACGAGCCGTACTTCTGCCGGTAGTACTGCATGGTGAATCGCCGGAACTCCATAAATGCGATCTTCCAGTTTTTGAACCGCACGACCTTGCTTTCGGCCGAAGTAGCCGAGTTGGCGAAACCGGAGAATACGGAAGGGAAATCGAAGTCATCAAGCTTACTGTACAGGACACGCAGACGAGTGTCCAGGTCGATGAAACCACGCTCCAGTCGCTTCTGCGTGACAGGGCTGATGAGGCCATACTTGGGGCTTCTCAGCTGCTTCAGTTCGTCCAGCTTACCGACTCCATGCACGAATCCCTCGAGATAGAGGGGGAAGAAGCGGAGTCGTTCTCCAAGAACAATAGCCTCGATGGTCTTCTCACGACTCTTCCGCACATCAGCTAGCCTCAGCTCCTCGCAGTAGTTTCCAAAGCTGGTAGTTGCCGTCTCGCCGAAGTTGGTATGATCGAAGTTGGTAAACTCGAACCGGGACAGCAGTGTAGCGACGTCCATGAAGATCGAAAAGAGCGAGGGTGACCGGGAGGTGGCGATCAAAGATTGTCCCAATAGGAATGCAAAAAGGTTGCGGAACAAAAGGAGGGTTTCGGTGTCCTCTTGCGAGATCCGACTACTGGGGCTAGACACGTCGCTGTTCAAGGGAATTGGAAGATAGAGATGGAACTCCTGGAACTCATCCTGGCCGTCATCCTCCATATACGCCATTCTCCTGCTACCGGAGCTGTCGTTGTCATTTTCGGCTAAGGGATCCTGAGGTGTCAACGGAGGCGAACCCGGACCAGCCACGGGGCTGCTCAACGACATTGTGCGAGTCTGTTGGTCGAGGGCGTTGAGATTTCTGACATCGTTGCTTACAGCCAAATCACGTAGTGATGGTGATTCAACAAAAACCGTGCGGTGGACTTTGAAGGAGGCAGGTCTGCCGGTGTTCTGGGGGAACAGGTAGACATAGGTATCACCACTCTCGTTCCAGAGTTCGGGAATCTAGCCAAGAGAGGTTACAGTTAGCCAGGAACTTTCGAAAAAGTCGGGAAAAGTCCCCCCTGTAGCGTTTTCGCACAACAGCTCAAGGCGGTTTCAGTACGTACCTGGTCTCCCCGGGCCAAAGGCTCCAGATCGTAGAGGATCTTTTGTTCCAACCCGGCAATCCAGGCACTGGGTCCCGCAGTGGTAGTGGCCGGTCGGGGATCTACAGAGCTCGCGCGCGCCCGTCCAGGCATCCAGCTCCGTCTCTTCGATGAAGATGAAGGGGTTCCGGGGCGCGAATCGGGACCTGAACCGGGTACAAACAGACCCGCGGCACTGGAGGGTCGACTGCCACTTCTTCCGCGACCCCTGCTCTGGGGCCTGCCATCTAGAGAGTTGTGAGCGCTGCTGGCCAGGTCCTGGTTCACAGCTAGTAGCGACGGGGGTGGCTGCAGCGGTTCATCCAAGTCGAAGCCATCGTTGGGGATGGGGGATACGGGCGTCCGAGCGTCTGCATAGTCGCTTTGAGGGTTGGAGACTGCACGAATGGGTCGGGAGGCGCTTCGCGGGCGTGCATCCTGCGGCAGCTGGTCGGGGGAGGAGGGTTTCGGAAGGTTCGGAGACGCAGGCGATGATGGAATAGAGCTATCCCTGTTGGACCCCAGGGAAAACAGGGACGAGATGCGCTTGGCGGACTTGACCGGAGCAGACAGCATCTTCAAGGCCGCTGGCTAGTTGGGGGGGGCAAAAGAGAAGGGTCAGTTCCCCGGGCGCAATGGAGAGTTGTGCACGAAGCCGTGAACAAACAATTGGGGGGGGGGGGGGGGATGACGAGGAAAGACAAGAAGTCGAGACGAAGACACACCGTCGGGTAGAGGGGAAGTATGACGGGGAAGCACCACCAGGCGCTGGCAGTGGCAGGGACGGCACTTACCTTAACAAGTGCAGAAAGCAAGAATGCGGCCAACCATGCAAAAACCCTCTAGACAGCAGACGGGTTTGAACGAAGAATCCGCGGCGGGCGACTGGTGTAAGTCGCTCGACGTGGATTGAGGAATGGATCGGCAGGAGGGATCCAGAAAGAGGGGGGAAGAGTGAGGAGGGAGGAATGAGGAAAGGTTTTCTGGGCTGGTGGTTTGTTTGGTGGTTCTCTCCGCGGAAGCCGGATACAGCAGCAAAAAATGGAGGAGACAGCTGAAGGGGAAGGATTGAGGCTATCGCCAGAAGCAGCGAGAGAGGATCTTTTTCTTCAAAAGAAAAAAGAAAAAGAAAGAGAACGGAGATGAAGGCAATAATATCGAGAGAGGGTAAAAAAGAAAGAATTATTCTCCCAAGAAACCCAAACGAAGGACGAGAAAAACAAAAAGAAAATTAAAAAATGAAAAATAGAATAAAATCGAGGAATAAAAACCCAACGAGACGGGAACTTAGCGAACAGACGCAAAACAGAAGAGGGGGAAAGAGAAACAGAAGTCAGTGAGGACTGAGTAAGTATTGATGTTACCCAGAGAGGGAAAAGGCTGGTATGGTTTATTGAAGGCAACAGGTTATTATTAAGCCCTCCAATGGACGAGTATTTTTAACCCACGAGTGGAGCCACGGCAGCAGGAGGGATTGAGGAACTCTGATTGTGCATCAGATTCAAATCACAACCTCTGCTACGGATGATGTGATTGATGGTTCGGTGGTGGTGTAGTGGTTAGGGGATGGGGAAAAGTGGAAGAAGAAGAAGAAGAAGAAGAAGAAGAAGAAGAAGAAGAAGAAGGGAAAATCAACCAGAAGGGTTCCAGGGAGACCCCCTCCCAAAGTAATGATGGTGATGATTTATAGAGCCGAAGTAAATCCAGCAGGACCCGAACTAGGAAGAGCTAAAAGGCGCA
This sequence comes from Aspergillus neoniger CBS 115656, assembly GCF_003184625.1. Lineage (NCBI taxonomy): Eukaryota > Fungi > Ascomycota > Eurotiomycetes > Eurotiales > Aspergillaceae > Aspergillus > Aspergillus neoniger. The sequence goes on from NW_020291129.1 coordinate 481,723, forward strand.
GTGGTTCCTCTTATTATTCACCAGTTCGTGTTGGATAATATAATGATCCTGATGTTCTAGGGCCAGTTTAGCTGGTCTGCTGTTCGTTCTTTGGGCTTCCGGTGGGTTTCGACCAGTGGGGAATGTTGCTCTTAGCAGTTTCTTCTACTGTACGGAGTAAATAACTTAAGCCCAACGGAGGTTGCCATCGAACCACTTTATATGATCTCATTTCCTTTGGCTCTCCTCGCCATCTCCCGTTTGTTTCCCAACTAAAACTACTTATCCCTAACCCCTCCATCCGTGGGTCTCCTACTGGAGACTGGAGACTAGGGAGTTTGTTAGCTTAACTCGCACTTCGTTCGGTAGGCGCAAGGTGTGTGAGTGAGTGTGAGTGTGAGTGGGCTGGCCAGAGGCAGTGCAGTGTTTCTGGTTCAGGAGGCTGATGCTCATCGGGTCAGAGCCAGTCAGGATGCAACGGGGCCCTCCTCCTTCCATGCAATCGTCGTGGGGGTTCGGGACGAGTTGTCTGCAACTAACTACTCCTACTCACTACTACAATTCTACTAAGACTGCCAGTTGTTCGTTCTATTTATTCATCGGATTCCCAGCTCTCTCCTGGCTTCTGTTGCGTGGTTGGTAGTAGCTTAAGCAGCAGGGCAACATTGCTTACTGTACCCACGGGTGCATGTACTTTGTAAGTATACCTCACTCAAGGCAGAAACATTCATTCACTGCATGTTGTTCATTCAATGATGTTGTTTATGCTGTTACTTTTCTGGACCTTTTGTAGTACATTTCCCCTTGTTGTCCTGAGAATTTACTTTTTTCCCTGTGACATCCATCGTCAGCCTCTCCTCTCTGCGATTCGCGTTCATACTCTCGCAAGGCGTTGTGCCTGCAGCCTCAGGAATTACAATACTGACTGATGATCGGATGACGGAAACTTGGCAGATATCCACTCCCTCCGATTCAAGCGCTTTCCCATTCATAAGTTGGGTCTCCTCATTCATAGTCTGATTCTCCTTTCAGAGTCAGCCATTGATTTCCACCCCTCTCTCTTCTCCGGTTCGGCCAACCATGGACGGGACTCGATCCGTTTCCTTGGTCAGTCATGTTTCCGACTGACTTGTCTACCTCACCATTTAATATATAGTCTGCTTAGGTCCGTCTACACGGTCCCTCTTCGAAGTTAGTAGTAATAGTAGTTTGAAAAAAGCGCACTCTCCCCTTTCTGGCCCAGTGAAAACCTGCGCGATTACGACCTTAGTCTACAACCGGAAAGTCTGTGACAAAAGGAGAGGCACCGCAGCCATGACAGGTGGATTGGCATCTCCGATCCAGGGGCTATCGGACTCCGCCATGCTTACCACAAACTCACACAACATACCTTGAGTTGCCGCTGGCACGTCGCACTGGAATCCAGCCAAGCGAGAAAACCTGCCGACAATTTCCACTGCAGAGAAACCGACAGCTCGCCATCGTTAATCAGTACCAATCGATGGATAGATTAGTACGCCATGCTTGCCCTGTCCTCTTTCATTGGACTGGCAAGTAATAAACAAGAAAAAATATCTACTAGTCGTCCTGCCAGAGAGGCAACTTATTGGGAAGATCTAAGCTACTAGACCTAAAAGAGGCGGGAGGGAGAGGGAGGGAGAAGCTAAGAATAGTAGCCACCACCATCGGTCCTTCGTGGTACCTACTTTTACTTTTTATTTTATTTTATTTTTTTTTTTTTTTCAATCTGTTTGCTAGTAACTATCTACTCCGTGCTTACTCACTACTACTCTGACTTTTTCTTCCTTTTCTTTTCTATGCGATTCTTTCCCTTGCTTGGCTTGCCTGCTTAAGTAGAGGCGCTAACTAGCGGCGCTACTGTACGGGGAAAACTCAGAAGAGAGATGCTTCATCTCTAGCGCTGTGCCTGCATTACCCAACATGGAAATAGAAGCCACGCACTCGGACATACGTAAGTAATTGCGTCCTGAAAGTGATGCCTAGGTTGACGTTATCCGATCGGGTCTTTGACCCCGTAATCCGTTTCGATTGATCCGGGTGAGCCATGGGTGTTTTACTTTGGGGAATGGACGTGTCATCCTTATTGATCTGGGCCTTGGGACCTCTGGCAGCTCCTTTATGTATAGTACCCCGTCTGTATTCCCGGAGCGCCCGCCTCACGCATCTTTTGCATAACTCCCGAGCAGCCAACCCCTTTGGGGCAACTACCTATATACTACTTACTGTGGTCAAAGGTTCTCAACTCCAACCAACCGAGTTAATTATTGCATAATCGATAATCATAATAGATAATCAATAATCAATAATGTTATATTATTTCGTACAGACTGATGGATAATATGCTCCTCTGAAACTGCTCCATCTAATCTCCAAAACTAGCCCGTTCTTTTCATCCTCCTCTTTCCTCCTGACGGGGAGTGACCGAGCGCCCTGAAGATGCCGCACCGGCATCGGGCGGTGCGAAGACAGGATCTGCCCCGCGCCCTGAACAAATACCCCGTGACTTGGTCCCATCGGCTACGGAACTTCCGTTGTTCCCCCCTTTAGACTACTTCCAGAAGCCAAAGTCACACCAAAGTCATGGATGAATGCCCCTCCTGATCCGCTTACTTACGCGATGCTTTACTCTTGACTAACGAGTCATCATTGACTTACTAATTCTGTGACTGGATAGAGATACTATATCACCCCAATTAAGTCCACTAACTTCTTTGGTGACCGCCAAGGACTGTTCTGGGAATGTAGAGTCGTTCATCATCCAGAGTCACTCTATCGTTATCAATTTATATAGCGACGGAAGACAAGCCACACCACTACCTGAGACAACACATACTATTATATAACTTGCTGTTATACGTGCCAGGCCCCGCATATTGGAGCTTCTGACGACTACCATTACTCATCACCCAAATCAATCCAAGTCACCGATCTAATCACTATTCAAAGAAATACTATCTACTACTACTTTTCGTACTTGGACCTGTCACGCAACCAACCAACCAACATCATGGACGTTGAGCAGGTCGATCTTTCCCGTGGTTGGCCCAACCCCGCCTTGCTGCCCACGACGGCCTTGGCTGAGGCCTCTGCGAAAGTGTTGGCCACCCCGGCCATTTGGACACCGGCCTTGATGTATGGCCCTGATGAAGGGTACCAGCCGTTGCGCGAACACATCGCTCGCTGGCTAACGACGTTCTACCAGCCACGCGACCGCATCACTCCCGAACGCATTTGCATCACGGGTGGCGCCAGTCAGAATGTAGCCTGTATCCTGCAGGTCTTTACTGATCCTGTCTACACACGCAATGTTTGGATGGTTGCACCCGCCTATCATCTATCCTTTCGCATCTTCGATGATTCCGGGTTCACTGGTCGCCTGAGGGCCGTTCCTCAGAGTGATGCGGGGTTGGATTTGGCCTATCTCCGACAGGAGCTGCTTATTGCCGAGGAGCGGGCAAGGAGGGAAAATAATAACGCACCGGTACGTTGGTTTGCTTTGGTCTGCAGAGGGACGTTTACGTCCTGCATTTTGAGGTTTTAAGGGGACTGCAATGGCTCATATGACTGACTCCTACAGAACTACAAACCTACTAGGCCATGGGGTAAAGTCTACAAGCATGTCATCTATGCTACCCCCACCTTCTCCAACCCGTCGACGCTCACCATGTCCTTGCCTGATCGGGAGAATCTGGTTCGTCTTGCGCGAGAATTTGACGCCTTGATCATCGCCGATGATGTCTATGACTTCCTTCAGTGGTCACCAGACCCAGCCAAGACATTACCGCAGCCCAGCAGGGCGCACCTACCCCGTCTGGTGGATGTGGACCGGTATCTGGATGGGGGACCCGGGGATGACTGGGGTAATGTGGTGAGCAATGGAAGTTTCAGCAAGCTGATCGGACCCGGAATGCGAACAGGTTGGGCGGAGGCTACCGAGAAGGTAGCGTATGGTCTGTCACAAGCGTACGTGATCCCGTGAGGTGGTCTTGCTGGCTGCTCTCGCTTGTCCCTTGCTTTACCCTCCCCTACCTGGTAGGCTAACTTTTCCCTGGACAGAGGCTCAAGTCGATCCGGAGGCGCACCGTCGCATATGTGCGCCGCCATCATTGCGCAGCTGTTCCCCACGGGGATTGTACAAAACTTCATTGGCGATGTTCTGCAACCGGCGTACGCCCGCCGCTACCACCGGATGATGTCTGCCATACGTGAGCATCTTGTTCCCCTCGGCGTGGGGCTCCCTCCAGTTCCTGATGTGGCAGGGGGATATTTTATTTGGCTCCGGCTCCCACACCCATTACGGTCGAGCGAGCTTGTACCCATCGCACTGCGCGAACAGAATTTGATCGTAGCATCTGGTAATGTCTTTCGGATAGATGGAGATGCGGCAGGAGACAAGAACGACTTTGACGACGGCATGCGCCTCTGTTTTGCGTGGGAGCGGGAGGACAAACTCGAAGAGGGGGTGCGTCGACTTGCATCGGTCATTCGTGAAGCTCTCAAGTAAACCCAATGCTGGCGGCCGCTGCGATGATGGCTACCAAGGGTGGACGGGCGGATCGGACCGCCTAGGACCTTGGTCTGGAAGAACTGTAGTATGTTGTTGATATGGACGAACCACACACCCCATTACAGAATAGTCATTCAGTGCCGAAAGGTTGAAAGCTCGTCACGCCCCAGATTATCTCTCCTTGGCGCAAGATGAGAAAGAATGGCTTGGGGTCGAGTGATGCAGACGGAGGCGGTGGGCGGCCAGTCAAGGCGCGAGGCCGGGGAAGGCAGATGACTCGGGGCGAGCATCTGCACGGCACCTGCAGCCAACTTGCATATATAGACCGCAGTAGCGCAGTCAGGGCACTTTTGGAATCACTGGCTGCAGGCCAAACATCACGCTTTCCCGACACACATTGTTCAGCGCCTACTCCTGCAGCACAATGCTTGAGGAACCTTGGTCTTTTTCCTGCCCGGAATGGACGCGTCAAATAACTCCTTGTGCCAAGGGATGCCGCTGCGGAATCAGACGGGCACCGCACACATTCTTCACGCGTTCCAAACCCAGAATCGTTGTCTAGCTAAATCATCCAAACATGACGGAGTTCAACAAACAATCCGGCTTCCGGGCCGACCGTCTAGATAATCAGGACTTTTGGTCGAGTCCGCAACGCTGTACAACTTTCTGGACCATGCAGGTGATTACTGCTGCTGCTGCCGAGGCTAGACTAGTTGATGACTAGGTGTTTCACGGGCAGACCACGACCCAAGGTTAGCGGCCAATCAGTCGGGTTGGATTAATTAAGGAAGAAGACAGTCTCCTCTGCGGAAAGCTTGGTGCACTGATTCCTTACCCACCGTGTAGGATATTTTTATCTCGATCGAGGGGAAAAGAGACGGGAAGACTGAGACATATCGGACCGTGGACTTGGCTATCTATCTACTTTGTAGTATCATGTAACCTCTATATGAGAAGAAGGATCAAGTTGTAGAGCACCAGTTAACCCTTGACCCATTCTTTATTGGTGGGAGAGAAATGGTTAGTTAATTTCTGGATTTTGCCCCTGGATGATCCCCCCTCAGCTCTCTCACTTTCTCGCCTCTCTTTCCCTCGCCCGGGCCCACCCGTCCATGCAGGACCAACCTTTTTTTCTTCCCGCCTGAGTCAAGGTATCTACCAACCTTGAATCCAAGGGATTGGCTGATGACTAATTCTACAGTTAAAACAGCATGTACAAAAGTATAATCCGGCGAGAGTATACGTACTTATGGCTATGCCAATGGAACAATTAGCTTTCTCGCCATGGACTAGATATATCTGATGCAGCAAGTGAAGCTTATCCAGATGAGGATGCCACGGCTGCCCGGGAGCACCGACATTACTGCCCAGACTGGCGTCGGGGGAACAATGGACCACGAGGAATGTCTAGACCTGCTCGATCAGGCAGCCTCCCCCAGCACTGCAATCACAGTGGAAAAACTGGTGAGCAAAGCCCGAAATTTCGTCCCCATCGAGACATACCGTATGGCGGGTCAAATGCAGCATGGCAGAGGAGGTGTTCCGTCCACAGGGTTCGCCATCCATACCAATGCCTGAGTCTAGTGCGTAGCGACCAGCTCGCTGCCCTGGCGCGCTGTCAAACGGGCGAATTCCAGCAGCAACAAGCCATGCCGGACGATCGGCTCTGCAGCCATGGTCGAGCGATTGAAATGCCCAGTTGTCTTCGATCTGGGCCACGGCGAATATGTTGATCAAAACCCTGCCAGGTATATTAGCCTACCGGGTCCGCTGATCGACTGGAGATTTTGATCTTTTCCTTTGGCTTTTTTTCTCCTCTTCCTGCCACCTCCGCCTCTCCTTTTCCGACTCCTTGAGCTTGTGCTTTTAGGATCGGATCAGATTTCGTTCGTTTCCTTTGTCGCCCACGCAGCATTGGGAGGTAGCCTATCCCTCGTTCAGTCACTAGTTAAGGTTTAGTAGAGAGTCCCACGACTCTCGGCCATTCGCTCTCTTCGCTCGTTCCTTGAATATCCGGCAGCCTAGACTATCTGGTCCACCAGCATTGGGGAGTAGGACTAGTATAGTAGTGCGTGCGTGCGTGTGTGTATACAACTATACACGCGAGTTTCGGTAGGTAGTTAGTCCATTGCAGACTCTCCCTCCCGCACTTTCTCCCCACCATTACCACCATCTTCACCACACACAAGCTCTCTGCATGGCCCACCATGCATGACTCCAGGCAGTTCGGCAGAGTGCGATACTCCCGCTACCAGGAATATCATGTCTATAGCAAGCGACCGCTAGAAAGATTGCCACCCAATGAATCCCGACTAACCCCCGTCTAGTGCTTTATCGACTCGTTTCATCCCCTGACCCAGGCGTTTCAAGCAGCGGTCGGCAGACGACGACTATCGCAGCTAATTGGTGTGAGTGGAGCGATCGGGGCGCGTGATTGGACCTTCAGCAGCTTTTCTTGCAGACGGACCACCATCTGGCGATAGTCAAGCAGTAATTTCCAGCGACGGACAAGGCATCGCAGTCCAGCCAGAACCAATCGTCGGGTCAGGAACGGGGCAAGTTTGTGTGCCTGGATCCATTGGTCCCTCCCGCGGGTGCCAGCAAATCTTCTGTTCCCTCCCACCTCCACTTTATCCCGGGTGTAATAACCTTCATTTACTTCGGCCGTTCCCTTCATATCCTAGCTTTGTCGTTTCTTTTTTATTCTCTTTCCCCCGTCCTTTCGTTCCCTCGTCGGTTGTGTCTGTCTTTGTGTCGTGGAAAAAAAAAGGCAGTTTCCGAGTGTTACTGTCTTGCTGTGTGTGTTGTGTTTTTGTGTGTTTTATTACATTCATTCCTTTACTACATCTTTCTCCCCTGGCGGCTGATTTGCGTCCCCATACATTCCTTGCTCTTCCCTACTTACTACTCCAACTACAACATCCTATCCAGTCCACCGTCTGACCCCGTCGTGTGACAGACCACTCCTGTTGGGGCTCACACGATCTTGTCTGGATATTTCTTCAGTACTGGTTACTGAAGTGTTGGTCGCTCGTCAGCGTTCCTCCTTACTATATTACTGTCCCTTCTCGCTCTTCAGTTCCCTGCCGGCTCAGTGAACGTCGCTGTCTTGACGATGGCGTCTCTCCACACTTCCATCATGTTGTTTGTGTCGTACGTCTGTCTGCTACTGAGTGTGCCAGTGGCCTTGGTCAATGCTGTCCCTACGTCCGGGTCTGTCGAAGCGACATCGCATCTGGCGGTGCGCGCTTCCGACTACTGGGTTGGAACCATCAAGCGTCAGGGCACTGTGCCCTTTGGCAACACCACGAGCAGCTATGCAATCTACCGCAACGTCAAGGACTATGGTGCCAAGGGTGAGTCAGACCTCCTTACATGGCTGGTATTTGATGCTGACTATTGCAGGTGACGGATCTACCGATGATACTGATGCGATCAACAAGGCCATCTCCTCTGGTGGCCGCTGCGGTTCCGGTTGTGACTCGTCTACCACCACCCCGGCCCTGGTGTACTTCCCCGCCGGTACTTACGTGGTGTCTAAGCCCATTGTGCAGTACTACTACACCCAGATGGTGGGCGATGCCAACGATCTGCCTGTCCTCAAGGCTGCCTCGAGCTTCAGCGGTATGGCCGTCATTGATGCCGACCCCTACGACAGCAATGGCGACAACTGGTACACCAACCAGAACAACTTCTTCCGTGCCGTTCGCAACTTCGTCATTGATCTGACCGCTATGCCCGCTTCCTCGGGTGCTGGTATCCACTGGCAGGTCGGCCAGGCCACCAGTCTGCAGAACATCCGCTTTGAGATGGTCAAGGGTGGCACCAACAACAAGCAGCAGGGTATCTTCATGGACAACGGATCCGGTGGCTTCATGTCCGACCTGACCTTCAACGGCGGTAACTACGGTGCCTTCTTCGGTAACCAGCAGTTCACCACTCGCAACCTGACCTTTAACGACTGCAACACCGCCATCTACATGAACTGGAACTGGGCCTGGACCTTCAAGTCCGTCTCTATCAACAACTGCCAGGTCGGCCTGAACATGTCCGCCTCTCCGTCCAACCAGACCGTGGGGTCCGTCCTGATGCTGGACAGCACGTTCACCAGCACCCCTACTGGTGTTGTGACTGCCTTCAGCAGCGACAGCATTCCCACCGGTGGCGGTGCCCTGGTCCTGGAAAACGTCGACTTCTCCGGCTCAACAGTTGCCATTGCAAGTGTGAACGGCGACACTATCCTCAAGGGTGGGTCCGTTGTCTCGAACTACGTGCAGGGCAATGTCTACACCCCGGGCAGCAGCAGCAGCAACAGCAATAACAACAGCACCGTCACCAAGCGCTCCCCTGCCGTTCAGGCCGAGGATGTTCAGGTGATTACCCAAACTATCACCGAGACCATCACAGCCTGCGGTGCCGACTACGCCACTGAAACTGCTGCGGGTTCGTTCGGAATTGCCTCTGACGTCGGAGCGGAGGGTTCGACTACGACCGCCGCTGGTGGTGTGGTGCCTCTGTCATCCATGTCTGTGCAGTACCCGGCCGCTGGTAGCTACAGCTGGGAAGGTTTTGACAGCGAAACCTCTCAGGCCACCACGGCCCCCAACGAGGCTTCTGTCCCTGCTGCCGGAACTTCTGCTGGTTCGACTCCTGCTGAGCCTACTTCCCAGTCGGCCGGTGCCTCCGTCGTCGCCCAGGGCTCCGGCTCTGCCACGGCTGCTACCAGCACCTCGTCTTCCGGCTCCTACTTCGGTACTTCCAGCAACTCCACCGGCCAGTGCTCAACCAAGACCGTCACCAAGACCCGTATCGAGACCACAATTCCCTCCCAGGCTATGGCCAGCTCTCTTCTTACCAGCTCTGGCAGTGTCTTCGAGAAGTCCAAGCCTTTGTACGGGTCGTATGCCGCTTCGTCCTTCGTCAGCGTCAAGTCGGCCGGTGCCAAGGGTGACGGTACCACCGATGACACGGCTATCATCCAGAGCGTCCTGAACAACGCCACCGAGGACCAGATCGTGTACTTCGACCACGGTGCCTACATCATCACCGATACCATCAAGGTTCCCAAGAACATCAAGATCACTGGTGAGGTGTGGCCCATGCTCATGGCGTATGGCGACAAGTTCTCCGACCAGAAGAACCCTATCCCCATGCTCCAGGTCGGTGAGGCCGGTGAGTCTGGCTCCGTTGAGATCAGTGACCTCGTCCTGGAGACTAAGGGCCCCGCTCCCGGTGCCATTCTGGTGCAGTGGAACCTCCAAGCTGCTTCCCAAGGCTCTGTTGGTATGTGGGATGTCCATGCCCGCATCGGTGGCTCTGCCGGCACTCAGCTTCAGTCCGACACTTGCGCGAAGACCCCCAGCCAGACCACCACACCCAACGAGAAGTGCATTGGCGCCTTCCTCCTCTTCCACGCCACCCAGAACGCCAGTGTCTACCTGGAGAACACCTGGTTCTGGACTGCTGACCACGACCTTGACGCTTCCGGCCACGGACAGATCAACATTTACAACGGTCGCGGTATCCTCCTCGAGAGTCAGGGCCCTGCTTGGCTGTATGGCACGGCTGCCGAACACAACCAGCTGTACAACTACCAGGTCTCCAACGCCAAGAACGTCTTCATGGGCTTGATCCAGACCGAGACCCCCTACTACCAGGCCAATCCCAACGCCCTGACTCCCTTCACCCCGCAGACCTCCTGGTCCGACCCCGACTTCTCGTATTGCACGACCGACTCCTGCCGCAAGGCCTGGGGTCTCCGTATCATCAACAGCTCCGAGACCTACATCTACGGTGCCGGTCTCTACAGCTTCTTCGACAACTACTCGCAGACATGTCTGGCCACGGAGTCTTGCCAGGAGAACATTGTTGAGGTGGACTGCTCCGACGTGCACATCTACGGGCTGAGCACCAAGGCCAGCACCAACATGATCACGTCGTCCAGCGGCGATGGCCTTGTCCCGCAAGAAGGTAACGAGAGCACATACTGCTCGACGATCGCCTTGTTCGAGCAATCGTCATCGATTTAATTTGTGCTTTTACATCAGAGACAATACATACATACAGTGATAAAGCAGTTATTTGTTTCCTCGAAGCCCTTGGAGGGAAGGGATCATAGATGCATTTGGAATGGTTGATTGATTGTTGGGGAACACATACGAATATACCACTTTGTTGTTACATTTTATATTTTTGCCTACGTCCATTCATTTTATCCCTCTATTCTTATCCCATTCGTTACATCTATTTGTTCTATACTGGCTTGGTAATTGAGGTGGTGGTGAGACTGGTTATGGTGTGTAGCGGTAGAGGTTTCCCCATGTGGCTATACAGTAGTTGAAATAAAAGTCAATGATCAGATTGTTTCTATCATACTATGACGAAGTCAATCGTAGTTCTTCGCCTTACATGTTTCATTGACATTAGTAGACTTCACACCCCCATGTGCATTATCATTGTCCCACACCCAAGAGCCGTGACAATAATAACCACCTACACAACCAACTTGGCGACTTATCCATGAGAACAAAAGAGAACAAAAGAGACAAAGATACAAACAAACAATGTGGATCCAAGCAGGTATTTAAACTTTTCTTTCAGTTATTCTGCATTGTTTTATTCATTGTATTCATTTATGACCCTATTGTATTGTATAGCACAATATCTATTGTGGAGATGGTTTATTTCATTGATTAGCTTGGCTAGAGAGTGTATGTGAATGAATATGTGGGCAGTGGGGTATTGGTGAATAACAGATACGAATGGGTCTGTTGAGGAATTTAATGATTGTTTAGTTGATGCTTTGATAAAGAGGGAACTTCCTACACTCAGTCTGTGTTTAAGGTGGGTTACTTGGGATGATGGTTGGGTTGGAGATGAGTATTTGTTTGCTTACTGTTCTGTGATGAGTGATCAGTTTGTTTAGACTTCTTCTGGTTGTTTATGTATGGTTCAGTGGTTGGTTATTCTCTTGCTGGTAAGAAGTATGATTTAGTCTATTGATTATAGTATTGGAAAAAGAAAAATGGTGGGTTGCAGATATGGGGTCTTTTGTTTTCGGTTGTATGAGTAAGGGCGTAGAGGCATGCTGGTATTACTCTATTGCATCGATGTTCTAGGGCGCGGATGGGTTTACTGGGGAAGGGAAACGAGGGAATTGTAGTCATAGAGCGTAAGGAAGGTAGTGTTACACCCTCTTTTGTTGAATTAAGCATGATCGCAATCGTGTGTGTGTGGTGTTTGGTAAGACTCGAGGTTCCATCGTAGGGTAGGTAGGGTTATATTGACTCGGCTGTGTAGCTGGAAGGGTTTGGGGCCATGTGCATGACTAGAAGTCAATGTAGCTGTTCCTGTTATCTCTGAGTGTTAGCACATTTTCATCTGTCTCATGCCCTTAGTGGTTGGCTTTGCAAGCATGATGCTGGATACGTATCCGCATTTCCTTGGATTTGTATGTGTGTAAAGAACGAAGATCTCCCCCAGTCTCTCCCTTGACAGTAGAGTGCTAGAAGCTGGTAGAAATCGTTCGATCACGATAGCTGACTAGTATGATCATTCAGTGTGGTGTGATGTAGACCTGGAGGACAGTGTCTGGGAACTTGCAGTTCCCAATACCATCGAGTTCCGACTTTGGCACCAGCGGATTGGATTGATCAGATGATGACCCTCACGAAATCTGCGGGAGTATTCTGTTGCTTCTTGCAAAGGATGGGCACAGGAGCAGAAACACTACCTGCCATATCGCTTGGCCAACCAGCAGGACCTTGAAGACAGCACTATTAATTGACGGGTGACATCCACAGATAGATGAGTAGCCTTCCACCGTTCGCACTTGCAAGAATAGAAAGAGATCCGCTGATTTCATCAATAAATTAATCCTGCCAGGTAGGGTGAAACGGGGACATGGTTTGGAAAAATCCTCATCCTGGTTGGAGCAGAGATATGCACAACTCCTTACCCTGCGAGGAAAAGTGGAGGAAGGACCTGAGGAGTGAATGGTCTGAGATGTATGAACTAGGGCAAAACGTGTGGGTGGATAACGTCCGAGCCAAGAAAGAATACCAGCATCCTCAACCCTGCTGTTGCTAAGTTGCCATAACGCCAGGGCTGATGCTTGTCGGGAGTAAATTGAGTCCCGACTGGTGCCATGGCTTTGATTGGCGCCGGTCCGGATGGAACCCGAACCTTGGCCCGAGTCTAAAAGCCAAAATGGGGAGTAGATCCAGTTATGACGGGGGAGGGCCCCTTTCGGAAATGAAGGAAGGAAGAGGAAAGCAGCATTATAGATGCAAGACAGGAAAAGCACAACCGGAGGGTCACCGAGAGAGGGAGCAAATGGTTGGCAGTGATCAGGCGCGGCATTAATGAAGCTGAAACCCATGCGATGCCAAGCATCCCGGTCAATCCGCCGGCGTTGAATTCATCTCCACCCACCGTTTCAACGCCCCTCAAGATGAAACCTCTGCGCTGCTGCCAGCGCTTGAGCCAGTCCAGTCAGTCTCCAGTTCCCGGTGGAGTGTCTCCCCTGTCATTATTATCTTCAGGGACTTTTGGGAGGGCCCTCTCTACGATGCTAGGACCGTTTCACGATCGATCATGATGGAGAGCTTTGTTCAGGTCCAGAACGCCCCGGCCGACTTCAACGGCCTATATAGAACGGCCCTCTCGTCGCCCTCATCTCTTCCTCTCTTCTTTTCCTTCAGCACGCAGGCTTGTCTAAGTTCTTTCACTTCTCTCTTTCCCACATTCTCTTTTCCCCGGTCTGTGACCGTCACATTCTTTCCACAAAACTCCATTCCTTGAAGAATCAAACCATCTGGTATACCGGTATACCAGAACCCTTACACTATCTTTATTTTTTTTCTCTCCTACAAAACCAAAACCTTCCCAACAAAATGAAGCAGGCTGGTTCCATCCTCGCCCTCGCCGGGCTCGTCTCCCTGGCCCAGGGTCACGGTTTCGTCACCTCCCCTCGGGCCCGTATGCCCGGTAGCGCCATGGAGAAGGCCTGTGGGCAGCAAGTGTACAACAACCAGGAGGCCGACAACTACGGCAACGTGCAGGGTGAGCTCCAGATCGCCTCGGGCCAAAGCGACTACGACGCCGACGCCTGTGACATCTGGCTCTGCAAGGGTTACAAGTACGCCGACAACAAGGACAACGTCTACTCGTACAAGGCCGGTGAGACCGTCGATTTTACCGTCGACATTCGCGCTCCTCACACCGGTACCGCCAATGTCTCCGTCGTTGACACTGCCTCCAACACCGTCATCGGCTCCCCTCTGATCTACTGGAGCGTTTACGCCTCCACCGCTACCGGTGTCACTGCCAACGAGACTAGCTTCAGCGTCACCATCCCCGATGACCTCGGCGATAAGTGTACCGAGGGCGGTGCTTGTGTTCTTCAGTGGTGGTGGAACGCTGCTTCCATTGATCAGACTTATGAGTCTTGCATTGACTTTACTGTTGGTGGCTCTGGCTCTTCTTCCTCATCATCTTCTTCTTCTTCGTCCTCTTCTTCCGCCGCTGCCAGCCAGCAAACTACTACCACTGCTGCTGCCGCCGCCGCTGTCACTACCCCTAGCACCGCCAACAACGTCGCTCCCGCTTCCTCTAGCGTCCCTACTACCCTCGCTACTAGCGTGAAGCAGAGCGCTACTGTCGCCCCCGTTGCTGCTTCTAGCGCTGCTGCTGCTGCTGCTGCTTCTTCCTCGGGTGTCTCCATCCCCACTGATGGTACTGCTGAGGAGCAGCTCACTTGGGTTGCTAGCTTGCTTAAGGCTCTTCTTAAGTACGCTAACTAAAGACGGTGCGGTGTGTATAGTTACTAGTTGCTGTGTTAGATAGAGTGGTGGTGTGAATAGATGTGCCTGTATATTGATCTTGTGTTTCGTAGTAAATGTAGTAGAGATGTAGATTTCGCATAGAGTTTCCAAATTTGAAGGGTGCTTGTTTGGCTGCTGATTATTCTATAACCGGCAGAGCACAGCAGTTGTATTGTAGTAAGAATACCCAATAAGTGTTTTTGATACTCAAGGGAGACTAGGCGTAGGTTTGTTTTAAATTTATATGGATTGTCATGTTCTTAGTTAGATAGTAGTAGTAGGGTTGTCTTGTAAGTTGGATGATGGCGATGGGTATGTTCTTTACCGCATATGGATAGTACAATGAAATGTAGTACTTAGTAGTGCGGGAGGAGCGATCGAAAAACAGGGTAGTAATGTAACTTACATCTAGAGCCTTTTTTTTTTTTTTTAAAGCATAGCATGCAAATGACATGCTAGGGTAAATTGATTATCAATAGACAATCCACCTATTAAGGTGTCAAGCGGATAGTGGAAGTGCTACTAGGCACAGCCAGTCCCGAATAGCCATATTGGCAACACTATAGCAGTAAGCACTACGAAGTGATACCCCACTAATAAGCTTTATCTCACTACGATATCTTACTGAATTTACTGCCTACTGATATACTGTGTTCATGTCAATAGGCACTTCATAAATACTAACGTACCAAACAAGCACATCTGGCAAATCAAATTCACTCCGCGGTAGAGGTATCACAAAAGGTATCGATACATCAAAAGTCAAACAAAAATCATTATCCAATCACCACCTTACAGTGCATACAATCTTAATAATGTTGCTGTACCGGTCGCTGCTGCTGCTGCTGTCCCTCCGCCCACCAATCAGGAGATGACCCCTCCGGGCGAGCCTGCTGCTGATCACCATATACCGCAGGAGCCACAGGAGCAGCACCAGTAGCAGCAGGTGCGCTAGTATCAGCAAACGGGTTCTGCACCTGGAAATCCTCCGATCGGTACTCAAACCGGCCTGCGCCGTTGCTATACGTGCGCGGAAGGACCGGAGCAGTCGAAGAAGAGCCCGAGGATAGCGGGCTTTGCGTTTGATTCCGAGGCGGCACCGGCGGCGCAGAAGCTCCTGCTGCTGCCGGGGCTGGGGGTTGCACGGCGCCAGAGGACGAGGCCTGACTGGAAGATGCAGGCGACTGGCTGCCGGATTGTCCCTGGGCGCGACGCGCCTGGAGCAAGGCGTGCTGGTGCTTGGACAGGGCGACGGACAGTTCGTCGTTGGATTCGATCAACGTCACGAGGGTATCCTCGTCTGGGGCGGGATTTGTGGCATGGATGTAGTTCTGGATGAAACGGGAGGCGGTGCGACACCGGTCGGAGAATTCTTTGATGAGCTCGTTCTCGAGCATCTCGGCCGGAGGCGTGGATTGGACGAATTGGATGAGGAGCTTCGCGGATGTCTTGGCCTCGGAGATGCGTGCGGAGAGTTCTTCGGGCTGTGGTAGCCCGCCATGCTGGTTCTGATTGGGGGCGTTGAAGTAGTTTGGGGTCTGTCGGTATGGCTGGACCAGGGGTTGTGTCAAGCCGGGCTGTAGGGAATCATAAGATTAGCTTGGCGATGCTTTGACTGAGTAGTGGGGGATGTCTGGTCACATACATTACCCGTATTCTTGGGAGCATACTTTTCCTTCTCCTTGCTCCACATCCCTAGGAGCAGCGCGAGATCTTCGTCCCATGCCCGCTGCATTTCCAAAGAATCCAACGTATCCCGCAAAAAGCTGTGTACATTCATATCCCGCCCGTTGCGGAAGAGGTCCTTCACAGTCGCCACGAACTTGGCGTCGATGTTCCGCGAAAAGGTATGTCCTGGATTGTCGATGAGGATGCGCATGAGCATGATCGCATTGTATTGCACATTGCTCCGGGCTTTGGCGGGATTGGACAACAGCTTGGAGATGCGAAGGGCGGCTTCGCGGGCGGCGTTGGGGCTGGATTCGGCGCTCTCGACGATGGCAGGAAGGTGGACGAACTCGTCTCCATTCTGAATATGTCATTGTAAGTACGGTCGCTATCAAGCAGGCGAGTAATGGGAATGAGGCGATTGAGGAAGGGGGAGGGGGTTCCGCAGGGTGGGACATACGGCGCTGTTGGGGCCCGATTCGCAGAACGCGGTCTATAAACCGTAGATGTGATTAGTTGGACGAGCTCAAACGATGATTCTGGATCAATACGAACCACTTCTCTAAGTATGATACCTTCCGGGGAGCCCTCGGGGTACGAAGGGGAGTCGCGCGCGGGACCTATTCTGAGGTGAGCATTGTCAACCGTCGCATGCCGATCAGCAACGGGTGGGAGAGTTAAGACTCACTGGATCGCCTGCTGAAGGAATTGAAGATGCGCTTCATGATGACTTGTCGCAAGCTATCACGGCTGGGTAGAGATAGACAGTAGGAAATGGGGTTGGCGAAAAATTTAAGTAGTAAGAAAGGGGGCCGTCAAGCAAACGAGACTAAAAAAGACGTCGCAGCCTCGCAGGGCCGGTTTAAGCGCCGCGGGGAGCAAAAAGCAGCGGAGAGTCCTTTAAACCAAACTTAGATTTTAGTCAAGATTAAGAGTCAATCTATCCATCCATCCATCCATCCATCCATCCATCCATCACTCCCGATTCTGAAGCAGTCGATCCGATGGCAATGCGCTTTGTCGGCGACACGCAAGCGCTCTTGTTTGCGTTTCTTGGGACGATCCAGAACTGACATAGAGAAGTCAAGAGAATAAGATCCACGTCTGCCTATGAATCTTGATGCCTGCTTGACTACCAAGACTCTGCAATGCGTACAGCATCCCGCACTGTCAGCGCAACCAACCGCATACAGCTACGTATGCAGGTTGGCTCCCCCCATTGTCCGTTAAGCATAGTTTTCCAGTCGTCATGGGGATGCGAATGCCTCGTCGGGAGAAAAGGCCGCATTGGACGCAGAATCCCATCGACACGGGAAAAGCTTTGGCTGATGGTCTGTTCGCAAGGGCCGATTGGAGCCTGTGACGGGTTGATGGTCACACACACAGCCACGCTTGGCTGAGCCAGAATACCCTCCCCTCTGACTCTGCCCATCTGCAACCTGCTGACGGAGGGGGAAGATGGGGAGAAGGAGTTCTGGAGTCGGGGGATGCCTGTCCACACACGCTGCAGCCTGCAGATCAGAGGGTCTAGCAGCTGTGGCGCAGTTGACTGTTACAAATGCACAGTACTCTTGTCGGAGACCAGAACAGACAGACCTATGACGGGTTGGCAAAGTAGCCAATTTCTACTAGTACTACGGAATCCTTATCATCCTACGCTTGTGGATCGATCCTGTCCGACTGGCAGGGCTGATGATGAACCTCCATCATCCTTCCTTCGTCTTCTTCTTTACAACTTCATGAAAGAAAAATGAATTCCGTATCCCATCATGAATTGAACGCTCGCAAAAAGTGTCCTGAAGTAGGAGAATGTCCGAAACCTGCCGTACCGATGTACGCCATCCATGTAGTAGTATCCACTATGATGAAGGAATAATTTTCCCTGGACTCCTTTCAGCCGCCTTAGCTCATGGCCAGGGACTATAAAGGAAAAAAAAAACTATCCAGTCGAACCGATTCTCCGGGGGGTGAAACGAGATCAATGTCTAAAGAAAGATGTTTGTCTCTGCATAAAGCAGAAGACAAACCATCATCATCACCATCATTTTTTTTTCGCCGGATGGTTTCGAATTTTTTCCATTTGTCAAAAAAGTAATAATTTCTTTTGTATTCCTTCCGTGACCAGGTATTGGATCCGTACAACAGCAAACTCCGGCATTCCCATTCAGTTTCTGACCACTTCACACTTTCCCCGACACCCACACACCGCTTATGCCTCAATGAGAGCACGGCGGAGCTGAGCACCACGCTGGCGGGAGCTGAGGCGGACCTCCTTGTTTTCGGCGGCCTTGGCGACGGTCTCCTCAGCCTCGGTGAGGATGAGCTCGATGTGGCAGGGGTTGGTCATGTAGGGGTTGATCTAATCCATATGTCAGTTTTGCGGGGATGCGTGACATAATAAATATCTCGGATTCCGGTTTCAACATACACGACCGTGAGCACGGTAGGTACGGCGGCGACCCTTGGGAGCCTGGTTGACCTGGATGTGCTTGACAACAAGGTTGCCGGTGTCGAGACCCTTGGTGTCGGCGTTGGCCTCAGCGTTCTTGAGGAGGTCGAGAAGGAACTCGGCGGACTTGACGGGCCAGCGAGCCTTGCTGACACCCCACTGCTTGCCTAGAGAGAAAGAAGACGGTCAGCGTCTTCGTTTACCAAAACGCTTGGTTTTTGCCAGATCCTCCGAAATCATATCCTCCAGTCCTGCCATCCCTTAGATTTCTGCCCATGTCGGTTCATTTGTCGACCCATAATTTCCATTCCCATCTCTTTCCAAAAACTCTGTAGAAAAAACACATCCACTCACCCTGAGCGCAGCGACCGGTGCTGCCAGCGTACCGACGCATGGGGACGGCCTCAGCCTTCTCGGTGACGTTGGTGAGGAAGGTAAGGGCACGCTGCAGCTTCATGCCGTTGATAGCCTGAGCGGTCTCACGGGTGTTCTTGAAGCTGACACGGAGGTAAGAGCCCCGAGCGCGGGCGCTCTTAGCGGCCGGAATGTCCTGAGCAGCGTAACGGACCTGATGGCGACAAGAAAAATCCAACAATCAGCAAGACCATTCATTCAATCCCTCTTGTATCATTTCTTCGTTTCCTCTTTCCCAAGCACATAATTCCATATAAAATATGCATATCGGTGGACAGATGTTCATCATAGCAGGGGGAGAGAGAGTCGAAAATTGTTCGGTATGAAGTTTTCCTTCATCGGCCAAAACGCAGGATCGAATATGATAGATAGGGATTCCGGTACAACGAGAGGTTGGGCAGCGGTTCTTTCTTTTCACGATATCTTTTTTCCCTTGCTTTTTTGACATGTCCGTTTTCCACCGATAGCAGCAAACGCGAATATAGCACTCACCATCTTGATGTGGTTGCCGAGCGGGTGGTCCTCGATGTCGGGTGAGAAGTTTTGTCGTTTTCCTGTCGTCGGCCGCTGGAACTTGAGATCGCGAGGCTCGCTCGTTGTGGTGCGCTTTTTCGCTCTTGGCGCCCGCCTAGGGTATCAGAGCCCTAACACTAAGCGGCTTGGGGCAGGTGCCCGCCTCACCGCCCGGCAGTATTGCCCTTTAGCTTTCGGTCCGTAGGTACTTCATTGTCTACTTCGATGTCAATTTCGTCGATCGATGGCTTTATAAGTATGTACATTGCTTATTCTTAGTAACTAAATGTCATATTTGTTAGATGTAATGCTGTCATATTCCTTTTCTGAAAGGAGTGAGGTGCTGGTCGTTTTGTTCATCGTGTTGTCGCATGATCGAATCATGTTCTAGTTCAGACATACGCTAAACCAATTTGGGCTACATAGTCAGCTCATTCACCCTGCAGTTAATGCCCTTTCACCAACTGGTCAATTATTTCGGCAACTGATAACTACATCAAAACTAATATCAGTGCAAAAAAAAACATCCGTCTCCGCCATTGACTATGAATTCATAGTATATATCATGAGGCTACAAGCCAGGGTCGATCAATATGAAGACTGTTTCGTATTCCTTTCTGGCCGTGGAGAGACCGGCGTATCCTTCCAGTTCACTGTCGGCTATCGACGCTCGGCCTCAAATCCCGATGCGGAGAATGCCCGCCCTTCCCCACGTTTGAGAGGCTGAATGCTGATATGACCGGTATGACTGAAAGACTTTGCAGCAGCCCCATAATCGGCTTCACTGAGATATTTGGCATGATATGAGACCAAGACGTTTACCAAACGCTCGCTCTTTTTAGCACCAGGGTGTTCGACATAAGGTAATATATGCATCAGACTGTGGCATCCCCAAGCTTGAGGAGCAGAGTTGTTATATAGTAGACAAATAGAGTTTAGATGCACACTAAATAGCGGTGCTGCATGCAACTGCATCTGCTAGTCTCCCCCTGCACCATTTAACACTCCTCTTAGCAGCTGGCTCCAAAAGCTGGTCGTCGCTCAGAAATCGTGGATACAACCCTCAGGGATTGACAACCACTCAATCTCCCCGAGTTCCGTCAGCGAAAAAGCCTACTTGAAACTGTCGAGGCTTTTGTCTAAGATCCCTAAGCGTAAGGCACCATTCTCCTTGCAGCGCGCGCTTGATGAGGTAAGTAGGAGTGTCACCATATGCTGCCCACCGGCCGACCCTTGTCGCTGCCATGATCGAGGTATATGCATCAATCGATGTTTATTTCCTCCGTCATAGTAGCATGTTCAGGCTACAGATAATGTAGCACGCACATGCAACTTGCGTGGCCGTATGCATCCAACAAAGGCTTTGCAGCAATGACATCCGCATGAGCAGCGATCACTCACGTAGCCAACTTAATCGGCCTGTAGGCAGTTCGTAAAACCATTAGCTAGATCAACAGAAGCGCTATCAGGCCACCGACATACCAAACAAGCAGGCCACCTTCCGAAGCCGTGCTTCAATGCGAGCGATGTGAATAGCATCTAACCTCACGTCGGTACCATCCCGGCGCCCCCCACAGCCCCGCACCGCCGTGGGGTCTTCAACCAGAGCCGCCAGAAAGCACGAATTTCTTCAATGGGCGGGGGTAAGGGTAATTTTTGATTGCGCTCCCTCTTGCGAGACATAGAAATCAGAAGAGAAGGCTACTGCTCATGTCGCCCGACCATGGAACCTGCCATGCCTGGGATCGCTCTTGTCCCGCTTGGAAGATGTCCTGGTTCTGGAAGGTATCTAATGCGAGTGTGTTGGCTCCCGATATTTGATCTCCAGAGACGTAATCCCCGACGGCTTCGAGATCCAGCCATGAGAAGTCATTCGCAGGGCTGAAGTGCACGTAGCTACTTTGATCGGACAAATGGTGCGATAATGCGCTGTTACTCTGCATCAGGACATCACCGCTTTGATGGGTTCCGGCTGGTGAAGTTGGTGCCATCGACTTCTGTTTCCAAAGGAGTTCAAGGAGTCGAGAATAACGCGATCCTATGTCATCAGATCCAGCGCTTGCTCTCTTCAGTACTTCGGTGGTCCGCGTCACGAGATCCCGCACTTTCAGCTCCTCCAAGTGAGACATTACTCCGAATGAGCGTGCCTTGAATGCACTGTTAGTTACTCATATGTACATTCGTATCTCAAAGGATATTACCTTGTACAGAAATACGGCTGCGTAGATCCCGTATAAATAATACCTCAACGGCATAAAATGAAGATGCTTTTCTGGGTGAACCACATCAACAAGGATGGTCAGGTATGTTTTTGCGGCATCGACCGATTCATAGATAAACCGAGCATCCTGCATCGAGGCCACATTGTTAAACGTTGCTCGCAGATGATCTCTTTGAGCCTTGTCATCGTTCCTGATCTTGGACACAAGCGACTGGGATATTGCCGCCTGGAAGGCAAAAGCGTTTGTGTATAGCCTCAGGTATTCGTAGGACAGCTGTAACGTGGTTTTCATTGGCGGTGAACCTACGAATTGTCAGTCAACCAGGCCAAACTTCGTCGGAGCTGAAACTTACAAGACAGAGAACCCCAGATAGACTTCCATCGCAAGATTGCAAGGCGAAAATCATCCACGTACTTAACATAGTCGCCCATGAGCATCATTTGATTGCTCGTACGCATGCCAGAATAGAGCACATCGTGAACATTTCCGTAAAGTTGCGTCAGATCCAGGGTAGCCTGAAATATCTTCGCATAATCCTCATCACCGTCTCTAGCGGGTTGCAACGATGGAAAGTCTTGGCTGACAAGGCCAGTCATCGGACCCGGCCCGCGAGACCAGAAAGCACGTCCAATACGAACAGATATCAATCGGTCCGATACGTAGCAGCTCGTCCATGCTAGCCGCCTACGAGCTTC
Source organism: Aspergillus neoniger CBS 115656 (assembly GCF_003184625.1). NCBI lineage: Eukaryota > Fungi > Ascomycota > Eurotiomycetes > Eurotiales > Aspergillaceae > Aspergillus > Aspergillus neoniger. Next base: position 504,015 of record NW_020291129.1, read on the forward strand.
TGTCTCCGCGTCTCCAGAAGAATCGCCTCTGAATGACGTCCTGTCTAGGCCAAGAAACCAACCAGATCGCAAGGCGAGCCCTACATGCATCCAGGCAGCTCGATCTTCCTCTCCACGGCCTACACGTTCAATGCGCGGTCGGAGGCCTTGGGGTTCCCATTCCGCCAAAATAAGAAGAGCCTCCACAGCTTCAACATCGCAATCGGCTCCAGCAGCAATTCCAGATATCAGCTCATGCATGTACTTAGAACAGTACTCGTGGATCTCCGGCCGTTCGGCTAGATCTTTCGAAGCAATTGTGAGGACGGCAGTAAGCAGATGCTTCTCGTTATTAGCAAATGCATCTAGCGCACTGCGATCAAAGTACTTTCGTGGCACCAAAGGAAGGTACGGATGGAAGTTTTCAGCGTAGCGAACCACTAACTGCCATACCGTTCCCGGATCTAGTGAGCGTGATTGCACTAGCCTGTACGCTTTGATGCCGCTATTTGACTGAAACCCAGTAACAGAACTGTCTTGAAGTGCCGTGTATGATGAGAATGCACTGGGTCCTGTACGCAGAGGTTCGACGCCCGTTTCGGCGCTCGGGTCTTCTGTACCTCTCTTCGCAATGCCCGTCAGACACTGCCAGGCATCAGACGGATTGCGGGGAACATCGCCGATAGAAGCTTCGTCTTCATCATCATCAACGGAGATTGAAGTTGCGGTCGGCGGATCAGGGGGTAGGAAGACAACGGGACCAGGGTAAGAACTAGACGTCGTTTGACGAGTCTCTGAATTGGAAGGGCTTGGTGCCTCAATGACGGAATCCCTTCGCACAGAAGAATTGCTGTCTGGTGTGAAATTTTTGATTTTATTCTTGCGAATCCGCCGTCCCCCTCGATTGGAACTGCCTAGGACACATTCACGGTTATCCCTGATACACCGCTGACATGGTGGGACTCCCGGGCTGCCACTGCTATCCCTGTGTTACATTGTAATTAGCCTCCCAAGATCACCGACAGGCAGGAAAAGCTGAACCGAAATAACGTGGGAAATAAAAGGAGGAATAAACGTCTGTCACAGTCATGACTTACAGGTCGCATTTCGACTTGCGCTGTCTACAATGCAGACATGCTCTTGACACGCGTTTCATTAAATGATCTGAACGGGCCTTGGCTCTTGACGTCGGGGTCCCTTCGACTGGCGGAGATTGATCGTCTTGCTCCATCGCTGCATACAGCACATTAATCTCTTCAGCTTACAGCGTCAAGTGATAGAATTCCAATGCGACATCTCATCCCAGCAGTGCTGACAGGTCGGCTTGGGAACGAAACGCGTCAGTAATTCCCTCCTGCGATTTTTGCTTGCAAAGATGGAAAGTGTAAGAGACGAATAGACGGGAATGCTTTCCTCTTGATGCTAGGAAACAAGGTTGAATCCTCTGCAGAGCAGGGTAAGAGAGATCTCGGGGTGTTGCTCGACTCCGAACAGTTCCTATATGATTGTTGGGGTAACTTGAGCTCCGGACGGGCGCTCGTGGCTTCCCCACACAAGTTGGCTTTTAAGGCACCAGCAACTCTGTACAAATTGCGCACTAAGTGATAATCCGCCTCGTAACCCCAAATCATCGACTCAGCAGTCGAGAAGGGCCAGGCTGCGGGGGGGGGGGAAGGATTTGTAAACGCTGCAGACTTGTGAGCATTGCGTTTTTCCTGACCCACGGCCAAGGAATAATCTGGTATTACTCATCCCATACATACGGGTATTCAACGAGTCGGCAATCCAAGGCTTTCAATATGCAAGACCGGGCAGCTGTTGATCTCGACGAAGAGTTTAAGCTTAATTCAATCTTAAGAGCTAGTTCGTGCGCTGCTTTTGAATTCAATCAGAAGTACTGACTGCATGATGTCGAAGTCATAGCAGAGGTTCTCCTTATAAAGCTGATGTGGTGCCTCTGGTGGCAAGCACATGGATATATAGAAAGCCTGCAGCGGGCCATACTATGAGGAATCCATCTAATGTCTGTCTAACGCATCTGTGAGAATCACTAAACCTCAGATCATTAGCCCTAGGGACACTTCAACTATGTAGCTTATCAGATCCTTGAGAGCTATCAGTGAGATAGATTACTTTGCTTTACTGATCCGCTTATTGGATGGTGAGATGCAAGGCAATGATGCTTGTACAAACAATCGTCTGAAATGGCCACGCAGCTCCCACACACCAATTACGGAGATGTTCAATGCATGACCTCATACTCTGAGCACTTTCCTGAGATCATGCATTAGCATAGCTAATTTTCCGGATTATTCCGTGCCTTTTGCCAAAGAAACCAGCATTTCCAAAGCACCCCAACTCCATGAGATGTCATTTGTACGAGTTACCATACAAGACGCAAATCGGAGCATTCCCGAACAAAGTTCAATAGCCGAATGCGGGGCGTCGGCGTTCGAAGCGCAGTGTCGGCAATGTAATTTCCCCAAAAGGGAATTAGTCGCTGTTGCCCCGCGCGCGGAGGAAGAGGGACAGCTATTTATTATTAGCAGGACAGTAAGGATGACTCGTCGCCATCGATTATTGATTTGGTGGCAAGAGAATTTGGAAGACTATTCCTCCCTCGTTGAGCTGCACAGCAAGATACACCTCTAACGCTAATACTTTGAGAAACGAAAGGACGCTTGACAGCAAATTACTATTCTTAGTAACCATCTAAGCGCGAAACAATCACAATGTCGGCCGCAGTTGCGTCGCTGTTTTCCCTCAGCGGCAAGACCGCCATCGTGACAGGAGGAACTAGGGGCATTGGGCAGGCAATGGCTTTTGCCCTTGCCGAAGCTGGTGCCGATATCATCTTGATTCAGGTGCGCACAGCCGCGACCTCCCCATTGGCGCTACGGAAATGACAGGGGAGCCGTGACGAAACGTCGTGTGGAACTAACGCTCTACGAACAGAGAGACGAGTCGAACACTTCGACTCGCGATGAGATCGTCAATCGCATTGGCAGGAAAGCTTGGATCCACGTGGCAGAGTTGTCGAATCGGGAATCGATCAAGGGTGTCATTCCAGCTCTGACCAGTCAAGGCCTCAAGCCTGAGATCCTACTCAACTGCGCCGGAATTCAACGGAGACACCCCAGTGAAAAGTTCCCGGATGAAGATTGGGATGAGGTATGTGTCAAAGAGTCTCCTTTTTCAGCCACCTATTTACCTCTGTCTATTTTTGGACCTCCCTTCTCCTGAAGTGGAGCTGAAGACTAGATACTGACTATGGAATTATGTAGGTTATCCAAGTCAATTTGACGTCCGTCTTTACGTTATGTCGGGAGTTCGGTGCATACTTGTTGGCGCGAGATGAGTCGGAGTTCCCAACTGGTCGTCGTGGAGCCATCATCAACGTCGCATCGCTCCTCACCTTCCAGGGAGGTATCACGGTACCTGCATACGCAGCGTCAAAGGGAGGTGTCGCGCAATTAACGAAAGCCCTCTCCAACGAATGGGTGGCTAAGGGTATCAACGTCAATGCAATTGCTCCCGGATACATTGCCACGGATATGAACACTACCCTGATCAATGATTCCAACCGCAATGCTGGTATCATGGCTAGAATCCCGGCGGGAAGATGGGGCAAGCCAGAAGACTTCAAGGGCGTGATAGTGTTCTTGGCAAGTCAAGCGAGTAGCTATGTCTCAGGTGAAATTATCACCGTTGATGGCGGTTGGATGGGACGGTAAAAAGTTCTGTGGCGGCAATTTTTTTTCATGTTTTCTTTTCGTCCCTATTTCCCCTGACTATTTTTGTCTGCATTTTTGCCCTTGCTGTGCTAGGGGTCTGGTTGAAAGTGATAGATGGAATATACACCAATGATGTAAAACACCTGCTTTCACACCACGCGATACTCAGCGTTTTCTAATCAATATCTGAAGGATGCTATTATCAGGTCTTTCTTGCCTTAGTCTGTCATACCAGATTAGCGGCTGCTCAGGATATATTAGGTGAAACTCGTTCGTCGCGATAGACTGGTTATCTCTGCTAGCATTCTATGCTAGGCGCCAAGGGAGCACAAAGGAATTATTTAATTGAAACTCCGGATGAAATGACCGATTCAAGGGAAACCGCTGGCACCTGGAAAGGTTATAGATTGGAAAAAGTCTCATCCGTTACCAAGAGATCCCACCAAGATAATAGCAAGTGAGGAAAACTCTTCCGAAAATAATGAAGCAGGTCCGCCAGGGACCGAGGATCCAGAAGGGTGGGCAGGCAATGGGAGAAAAGGTAGAGTAATAGACTGACACCAAATTAGATTAAACAGGGACAGACTAGGGACCAGACCCGTGACCGCCATGTGACTTTTTCTAGGCAATTAATCTCCTTATCGCCAAACCCACCTTCTTTGGTCTTTCTCCAGTCCACCTCCCACTTGAGGTTCATGGATAGCCTTGTTTCACCATGGGTTCAAGCAAAGATGACAGGAACACCCAGGCTACCGTTTGCTCCTTCTCTGCAGGTTCATGATAGCTAACCCTTCAGCAGAGCAGTGTTGTCGGTGGATTTCCAGTGGGCCGTTGCTGCTGCTTAGCATGCAAATCACGGCCAATACGGGTCGGTCGTTTCAGTCCGAATTGCAGAACCTGAAACGTGAGGAACCAGACCGAAGGCCAATACATCATGCTCACCAGCGGCTATCTGGTGAACTTGGTACAATTGGCTGGTTATGGGAAGCATCATAAGGTGGGATTGAAAGGTGGTAAGAGGGCGCGGATTGGAAACAGGGCCTGCGTTGACGCCCTCGGTCGGCCATGTTCCTGCAAGCGGCCGTTTCCGCGGTTGGTTGATAGGAGCCAAGAGCGCTAAACACCGGCCAAGCCCAAAGGGCTGGCTGTCTCTATCAGAAACAACGATGCATTTCCTTCAGGGCGCTTTGCTCCGTAGAGACCACTCGATAGGTTCGGAACCAAGCGCAGAGGCCAGTCTTGGCGGCGCTCATGGCAACACCCCTTCAGGACCACGCCATTATTGCTTTTTTAGCAGGTTTTGTGGACTGGGTCATTAGTCCCTTGGGCCTCCAGCATGATCTCAAGTATGATCCGCGCTGGACTTTCCTTTTCGCTTAAAGTTTCTTGCTGCGCCGTGGATCTCCTTCGGGTGACAGGGGATCTTTCTTCAACTTTACACTCTAAGTTGTGCTTCGTTCCTTATTTCGTTCATTCTATTTCCACCAACACATTCACTTCTCTGAGCCAGCTGGCTGGTGGCCGTTCTTTCATTGTGTGGCCAGTCCATTCAGCGAGTCAGTCTATTGTTTCAAGACATTGCCATTCGTGTTCTTGAGCGTAGACCGTCTTCGCTCTTTGTTCGGATACCGTCGATCATTGGTTACATCTCGCTACATCTAAACGTCATTCATCGTGGGGGTGGGCAATTTACTTTCTTTACTACAACACTAGACGTCAGGTTTTTTTTTACAGTACCTTATCTTTGGGAACCTTTAGTTTCCCGGTTTGAATTATCTGATTCTTTCTACGACGCTGTGCGTCCCCTGTCCTCTTGCTGGAATTTTTCTTCTTATATCATGCATGTAGGGAAGTGGAGGTAAGTGATGATCGAAGGCTGGCTCAGCACTTATGACGCTGGTAATGACTCAATGTTGGAGGACTTGCAAGATTCAACTCGTCAGATTCGCTACCTCGTACCGTGTTTCCAACATTCTTCGGCTCCTTTAGCTGCAATTGCTCGTGACAACGCCTTGGTCATTTGCGCATACCGTCTCACCAACACCATCACCTCTCCCGCCTGATCAGGACGGCTTCAACAAGCACTTATTTGAAGGGGAGACATCTCGAGCTTTTTGTATATCAAAACCACACACAAGAGCCGTTTAACTTGATCGTGCTCCTCTTGCTGTGGGGGTTTGCCGTCTGAGATTCCTTGGGCATAACGCGCCTCTCCCCACATTCTTGGTGTTCCCTAGCCATTCAGTATCTGCGTCATACTGGACCGTAACCGAATTATAATTGGAAATCGTGGCTTTCAAGAATTTGCTGCCCTTATCGACCCCCGCTCAGCTTTGTTGACATCTGTCCGATCTGTCCGCTCTGTCTCTCCATCTTGAGCGACTGCGTGCTACGCTGGGCCGTAGATCTCTCTATCAATGGATGAATCCCACCATCGACTCATCCCGCGAGGCTATGGGATTAATGCCACCTACGTCTATGAATACTCGCGTGGTCTGAACGGTGTTGATGTCCCGCGGGATGTTCTGTTTTCACGGATCATCTTCTCGTCCTTGATATTCGTCGCCCTGGTTGTCTTTAGCGGGCGTGTCGGACAAATCAGCCATGCCTATCTTCGTCAAATTACCTCTCTAACGGCAAGCAGGAGAGAGCAGACCTTTTGGAGCGTTGAAGTATCTTCGCTTTGGGCAAACGTCAAGAAGCATCTGTTGTATGCGCCCCTGGGCAGGAAGAGGCACAACCGAGAAATCCAACTTTCATCCGCCATCAACGTCGGCACACTGCCTTCTAGATTCCAGGTGATTCTAGTCGTGCTATATCTGGCGAGTCAGGTCGCTTATTGTACTCTGCTTGATTACAATGCGAACGTCAAGGCAGCCCTTGTGGCTGAGCTTCGTGGACGTTCAGGTACCTTGGCAGTGTTGAACATGGTGCCCCTTTTCATCCTCGCCGGTCGCAACAATCCGCTTATTCCCTTGTTGCATGTGAGTTTCGACACCTACAATCTCCTTCATCGTTGGTTGGGCCGGATAGTTGTGCTTGAAAGCATTGTGCACACGTGCGCATGGGCAGTAAATGCTTGCGACGAGGTCAGCTTCTCTGACATGCTCGAGCGTTTACGCACTACACCTTTCTTCACCTGGGGCCTACTGGGAACTTGCTCCATGATCACACTGGGTCTTCACTCGCCATCCCCGATCCGGCATGCTTTCTATGAGACCTTCTTGCATCTGCACCAGCTCGCCGCTTTCCTAGCCTACCTTGGTGTGTTGATGCACTTGGATCTCGACAATCTCCCGCAAAAGCCGTGGATTATAGCGCTGGGTCTTCTCTGGCTATTGGAAAGGACAGCCCGCCTCTGTCGACTTCTGTACTTGAATATCTCTCCCCGAAGAGGGTCCACACGGCTTGTCGTGGAAGCCCTCCCAGGTGAAGCCTGCAGGGTGACTTTTCACTTGCCCAAGCGTGTGCGCATCAGCCCCGGAAGCCATGTGTACGCCTACATCCCAAGTGTCTCCTTTTGGATGTCGCATCCATTTTCTGTCGCTTGGGTAGACCCAAGCAGCTCCGTGACCGTTCCTGCTACGACAGAAAAAGATCTTATCGACCCTTCGCTTCTCGAAAAGCAGCCACTTGCTAGTTTGGATGAGTATATGCGGGACTCCCAGGAGCCCACGTCCGTTTCCCTCATCGTTGGTGCTCGACAAGGCATGACACGGAAGTTGTACAACAAAGCTCTGGCCTCGCCTGGACAAACACTCTACACCTCGGGGCTTATTGAAGGACCCTATGCGTCCCATGCGTGCAACATGGGCAGCTATGGTACAGCTATACTCTTCTCAGCCGGTGCAGGCATTACCCATCATATGCTATACGTCCGCGACTTGCTCATACGCTCCTCAGAGGGTCGCGTGGCTACCCAGAAGATCTACCTCGTATGGTCTGTACGCAGTACGGAACATCTAGCCTGGGTACGGGAGTGGATGGACCAGATCCTCCGGCTTCCATCGAGGCGCGAGATTCTTACCATCAAACTTTTCGTGTCCAAACCAAAAAGCAGTCGCGAAATCGTATCACCCAGTGCGACCGTCCAAATGTTCCCAGGCCGGTGTCGCCCCGACGTCGTTCTCAACGAGGCCATTCCCCAACGTGTGGGTGCCACCATTGTCTCTGTCTGCGGGCCTGGTGCATTCGCAGACGAGGTGCGTGCTGCTGCACGTAACAACATTGGAATGGGCGCCGTCGTCGATTTCGCCGAAGAAGCCTTCACATGGTAGTCCACCATACAAAATTGCCACCTTTGCCTTGGGATATATTCATTCCTTTTATTTTACTAACCTTCGATTCTTGTTCCAAAATTTCTCTTCTCGACTTTCGTTCAAACATTTACTTCAGATGTATATTTAGTTTCCCCTCTATTAGTCCCACTTCCCATGGCAATTGTTCTCTGTTGGTATTTCACACGATGGTACGAATTGCTTCAAAGCCTAGCTAGCTATGTTTGGATTTTTCAGGCAATACACCTTCAGCGGCATATCTTTTCAAGGTGTCAATATCCTCGCGACTGCATATGAGCCCCCTTGCCCATCACTCACGTATTTGTCACGCACTTTGGCCACATGCAATGTAACCACCGCCTCAGAAAGATTGTCTAGCACATGCACAACTATATATCATTATACAAGGATCTTAAGTAACTATGGTCCCGCACAAATCAGAAAAGAATATAGCCATATAAAATTATACAGTCCATCCACATACAATCCATGCACATTCCTATGTAGTAACTCATGATCATCACTCCGTAGATGTAACAAACAAAGTATGTATATAAGTAAGTACATGATATCATATAGTCTCATATTATGCAAAATCATGGCGTCGAAAATCCCTCTTTTTGTTTATTACTTTTTTTTTCCCCTTTCAAAATGGGGTAGGGTTCTAATAATAATTGATTACCCATATTCTGGATATTCAGATGGGGGTCTCATAAACATAATTTATGTGTAACGCTACGATCAGTAGATGATATGATAACATGAGATGGTGGATGATGTATATTTATTCCTGTATGAGAATGAAGCACCTCATACTGACAAATAACTAGGTGAAGGTGAGTGAGTCAGTTTAGTTATGGCGCATGTTTCTTGGTCTTACGTATACTAGTTAGCAGCGGAGTGGGGCGGGGCGGGGTGGAAGGGTAAGGATGATGGGTTAAGGTATTTTGTACTACGTTTGAGGGGAAGGGTGCTTGTCAGATGAGGTTGAGTGGTCATTGCTGGCTGCTAGAGGGGTTTGGGGGGTTGTTTTGGTAGAATGACTCTTTGTTCAGGAATGTGTACAGTATGAAAGGATTGGGTTTGATAATCTGAGCGAGTATTGAGTTGTTTGTTCTATCTATTATCTGATCTTATATGCCATATACATCTGTAGTGATTTGAAAAGTAGAGACAATAAGGGTGAGATGAGTGAAATATTGTATCATGAGCAAGAGATGATGATAACGGAAATCTAGCAAACGCTTATAAGCAAAACATGTCGAAGTATCCATCTCACGTAGGATCTAACAGGCATTATGTCCAATATACATGATAGTGTTACCAAGAACAAGAATTTATGTTCAAAGAAGAAAAGGATGGGAGTAAGAAGGAAGAAAAAACAAAGAAATTCACACTTTTATGCCTTGGTCCGCTGGCCCTTGGGCACACGAGCGAGCCAGTAAATGAACACGGCAGCGAAGATGTTGAATGCAATGTAGACCCACATCAGGCCGAAGTTGCGCCATGCGTCGCTGAAATAGCTGTTCACTTGGGCCAGATAGGTGTCTGTGCTGGAGATCGTGCAGAAGGAACAGTCGGAGGTGGCATTCGGGTTCTCAAGGTAGCCGCCGTGGCTGCTGATGTAGTTGGACATGTAGCTTTGGCAGGTGGTGTCAGGAGGAGGGCTGAAGTGAAGGTATTCAACAGCTTCGCAGGTAGCAGTCGTGCCTGACACACCGGTGGCTAACATGCCTGATACCAGGTACGTGAATGGCGAGACACGGTACATGAAGATCCAGAAGCCTGGAAGTTGAGAAGGTGTGGCAAGGACACCACAGAAGATCAGGCACAGGGAGAAGAGCAAGTTGGCAATGTTACCACCGGTTTCAGCGAGTTCAATACCAGCGATGATCATATGCGCGAATGTGGAGGTGAACAGGAGGAAGGACAGGATCAGCAGGAACATCAAAGCTCCGCGCTCGTGGACGGCGTTGGTGGGCTCAGCATTCTGGTACAGACCGATGGGGTAGTACCAGCATACAAAGATAATGACACTCATGAGCGCGTTCCATGGAAGCTCGACGATGATGTTAGCGGCCATGAAAGCCTTCCACGAGTAGGCCTTGGAGGGTCTCTCACGAGCCTCGTATAGCGAACGCTGGGTGCAGAAGTTGGGAAGAATTTGCTGAACAAGGTTACCGAAGATGGTCATCAGCATGAAAATACTGAACATCTGGTTCTGGAGACCCTGAGCACTGTTCTTCGCCTTGAAGAAGGAGAAACCGATGTAGAGTGATGTCAGAATGCAAAGCGCGATCTTGGAGTAGATGTAGACAGGGGTTCTCCAGTACTGCGAGAAAACACGGGTCAAACACTCCCACAATTGAACAGAGAAGGGTGCAGCAAATTCGTTGAGCTCGCCAGGGTCCTGCTTGCTAGTATCAACCGGCTTTTGCGAGAGAGTAGACTTCAACTCAGCGAGGTGATCAAGTACCCCCTGACGTTCGGGGCTTTCGCGCCAGACAGCGGGCCAGTCAATATCACTATGCGATCCAGGGGCAGCACCAATGACCTCAAGCATCCATTCAGCTGGATTGGCTTCAGTAGGCAGTTTCGGAGCACCATTCCGTTCGAAGTAGCTAGCAAGAGTCGACGACTTGTCACCGATTTCGCCAAAGTAAACGGTCTTACCACCCTTAGCAAGGAACAACAAGCGATCGAAACGCTGGAAGAGCATGGCGGAGGGCTGGTGGATCGTGCACAGAATGGCCTGACCGTGCTTGGTCAGGGTATCGATGAGATCGAGAATGGACCAGGAGGTTTGACTGTCAAGACCGGATGTGGGCTCATCAAGGAACAAAAGTAGTTGCGGCTTCGCTGCCAATTCAACACCGATAGTAAGACGCTTGCGTTGCTCGACGTTGAGACCTAAGATGTATTAGTTTTGTAGCACACCAGCAGGGTTTGTGGGGATCAATTACCTTCACCAGGAACACCGACAACAGCATCGGCATATGCTTCCATACCAAGCAACTTGATGACTTCTTCAACGTAATCGAGCTTTTCCTGGCGACTGACATGGGCGGGCTGACGGAGAATGGCGCTGAAGCGCAGAGCCTCTCGGACGGTGGTAGTGTGAAGATGAAGATCTTGTTGCTGAACATAACCAGTCTTGCGCTGGAAGGACTGGTCCCGAGGGCGACCGTCAACCAACATCTCACCAGTTACAACACCCATTGTCACACGGGTTGCGAGCACGTCCAGAAGAGTAGTTTTGCCAGCACCAGAAACACCCTGCAAGCTTGGTTAGTCTCGATAGTACGTTGATGAACCGGTTGGAAGGCTTACCATAAGAGCAGTACAGGTTCCAGGCTTGACCCAGCCATCGACGTGGTCCAAAATGCGCCGGGGCTCGCCCTTGATCTTGATGTCGTAGCACACATCCTGCCAGTGGAAAATGGCCTCCTGCCTCTGAATAGCAGCGCTCGACTGGCCACCAGACCGGTCAGTCTTCTCGTCTGCGGCGACGTGATGGGCCGTTTCAACATCGTCGAGAGAAGGTGGAGCTTGACCACGGCGGAACAGCAACACTTCACCCTTGGACTTGGCTTCCGAGATGAACTCGGTGGCAAGCAGATAGGTAGTCATGAAGAAGATCATAAAGGCGAACATGATACCCAAGTTCCTCCACTTGTGGCTGTCATAGTACTGGAAACTCTTGTGAAGGTAGTCATCACCCTGGACGTACTTGGCTCCAGCAACAGCGCCGACCGTGGAACAGATCTGGTACTCGATCGAAGCGCCCGAGTAATTTGGAATCAGCTCCGATTCAGAGCACAGGAATTGACGATGATGAAATTCGTTAACCATCAAGCTCTCGAATCCGTAGGCAATGGGGTTGATGTAGTTCATCCATCTCGACCAGCCAAGCATGTATCTCGTAGGAATGGTGAATCCAGTGTAGATGACCAGACCCAAGATGAGGATGGCAGCGGGCACCAGAGCCTGAGAAAGAGTGCGAGAAGAGGCAGCGATGGTTCGGAAAAGCATGGACATTGTCAAGGTCGTCACGAAGGAAAACAACAGGAAGACGAAGAATGCGCCTGGTTCGCGACGAAGACCGGTCATGAAATACAGAGTAATGTTGAAGATGATGGCATTTCCAACTTTGTAAGGCATGTCACAAAGCATGGATGCGATGGCTTCGGCGAACGGGTGATACATGGCGTAGCGGGCTTGTTTTTCGACAATCGGACGTTGAGCATACAGGGTCAAGATCTGTCATTGCGGTTAGTCTCTTTTATTGGTTATGCGAAGCCAGAAGAGATTGCTGAGCTTACCTCAAGAGCACTAGAGAAGGCGTTGAGCAAGACGGCGAAGAAGAGAAGAGCACCACGGGAGTAGAAACTAGAAGTCACCGGTTGCAAATTGTAAAAGACACTTCCAATGATCAAGGCCATGATGAAGTTTCCGACCAACTGGGAGATGGTCAAACTGGCATCGCCTTGTAGTCGCTGAAATCCTCGAATCAAACAGAGCTTGACCTGTTCGTAGAGAGAAATGGTGTAGGGAGACTTGACGCGCTGGTTCTTCGATTGCATGGCCTTGCGAGATTCAATGAACTTGCCAAGCGACTCTCCACCGATTGCAAATTCTTGGTTGTACTCGGCAATTTGTCTCTTCAGCCTACTGTAGGCCTCACTGCTCTTCCAAGCGGCGGCAAACTCGTCAGGGGTGCGTGGAACCTTGCCTTCGTAACCCGGCTTCACAATGCGCTCAGCAGGGCTGGTCAGGGAGGTCAGGAAATCAGCGGTGGTCTGACGCTCAGGGCATTCAAATCCCATGTTGGTAAAGAACTCCTTGGCTTCATCGGTAGGACCGAAGTAGATCTGCCTGCCCTCATACAACAAAGTCACCTTGTCGAAGACATCGTAAGCACTCTGGGAGGCTTGATAGATGGCCACGGCGACTGTCGCACCAGCGTACTTGGTCATCAAATTCAAGGTCTTGCAGAATTCAAGTGCGTTCGCACTATCCAAACCACGAGTACTGTTATCCCAGCACTGTAGAGGACTTCCACAAAGAGTAGCTTCAGCGATACTGACACGCTTGCGCTCACCACCACTCACACCACGGACGAAGTCGTTACCGACACGGGTGTTGATGGTATGCGAAAGACCAAGCATAGCCATAACAGCGTCACGCATATGAGTCGCATACTGCTCCTTCGAGACTCCAGGGAAACGGTTCCGTGGGCAGCGAGAAAGAGCAGCGAATTTAAGAGTGTCGCCGACAGTCAATTGGGGGAAGTGCACATCGGTTTCCGCGGTATAGATAGCTTCGCCCTTGAACTGCTTCCGCATCTGCTTGGCCGAGATACCCTGGTAATTCAATTCAGACTCCTTGTCCATGTAGATACCGTTCATTTCACCCGCAAGGGTCTTCAAGAAGGTAGAGCATCCACTACCAGGACGACCGAGGACCACCAGCATTTCACCACTCCTGACAAGACCATCGAAGTCGCGGAGGATCTGGATCTTCTGCTTTCCAGTACCCGTCAGCTTGCGCATAAGGGCACCAACCTGCAGCACCGAGTTGAAAACATCCTTTTGGTAATCGGTAGGACTACCGAAACCATGGATACTAAGATTCTGGAACGAGACACCCGCCTCACGCTTGGGATAGCGTTCCGGATCGCGAGACGAAAGCGCCAACAAGTTCTTCATCCAGTGCCTCGCCTTAAAATTGGGACTGTGCGGATTCAGCGTGGAGTCGTCCTTCACCTCCAGAAATGAGTTCTCCGCGTTGTTGCTGACAGAGAACCGTGTCGATTGACGAGTCAGTTGCTGTGCAAGTCGAGTGACCTCCTCTTCGGCAGCTTTTTCCTCTTCATCTTCATCAGCATCTTCGCTGCTGTAATCGCGTTTCTCCATGGCGGTTTCAGCAGTACTCAAGGTGCTTCCGTCCATACCCCAGGCAGTTCCCTTCTTCTCGGATCTGCCAGATTCTGGGGAGAGACTTGTGTGATGCTCTTCATGATGGGTCGTGTACACCGTGTGCTCCTCGCGAACCAAGTGCTCAGTTCCTTCGTTCACTGCAGCAGCTCTCTCGGCTTGAGCGCCTTCATTCTCGTTCTCATGGCCGCCGTGGGATTCCACCGAACGACCGGGATTAATATTAGGATTTATAGTGCCTAGAAGCGACATGGTGATTAGATATGGAGACACGCAGTCTCAGACTGAGCCGGTCAACGAGAGGATGCCAATAGCATAGGAGAAAAGTATGAGGAGAGAGAAAAAGAAGGAGGTGTGGAGAAAAGACGATTAGGAGAGATATCCAGAATTATAAGAATAGATATCAGGAATATCAAGAAAGATGAAGGGGGGAGATATCCTCCGTGGAGGCGAGTGAAAGAGTGACAGGTGAAACTGAGGGGGAGGGAATAATTGATAGATAGCAGCAGTAGAGAAATAAGTGGCAGCCGCTAAGCATAAAAAGTATCCAGTACCTGGAGCTACTAGAAAACGGCCCCCCCTCCAAAAGACGTGTGCCCCGTAATACACTGAACACTCTTAAATTGTAAGTTGCAAAGTAATATCTGCGAATAATGAAAGAGGGAAAAGGGCGACAGAAAAACCTTGGGTTGCGGGTCTTAGAGGTCTGGGCTTCACCCCCCGTTTTTAGTGTTAGGCAGCGCAGAATGGCGACTTGAGATGGGAAAGTTTTGAGAAGAGGCTTCTGGACGAATCGGGGCCAGGAACGAGAGGTTATCCGGGCGGATCCCAGGATTGACTGCGCCGGTGGTGGGCCTTGTTCTCGGTACCTTCAAGCAGGCCTCTCCGTGCGTATTTCCCCCGGCAGCAATACGACAATACGCCGTTTACGCCAGACTAAACGAGGCCGTCCCTCTGCAAAGGTCCTACACTTCAGTACAGAGCACTACACTAAGGTTTCTGGTGGTCCCGGAGATACCCACCTCAATACCCCTGTTAGCTACCTACTAAGGCCGATGTTACTATGATCTGGGGACGGAAATTATTGAGCTCCCGCGATCTATCTATATCATCTGTCTCTAGCCCTGACATTTGTAGCGGTCACTGGCCATGGTGATAAGTAGACCCTGACGGTTTGCCACAGAGATCTCAATAATCACAATGCTTGATTTCTAGCTGCTTTACTTTTTTACTCTTCTTACACCGCCATAAAGGACATTGTGTAGTGTAGTACTTCAATAATATCAAGTATGCTTCAGGCAATATTAGGCATGATGATTGCATGCATGAAGATAAGTGATAACTAGTCACATGTCGCTCATGTCACACAAGCTATTGTTAGGTACTCGGAAAAAATTCCTGAGAAACCCACCAAGAAAGTAAAAGAAAAGAAGCCTGCACATAGACCTATCGAGGAGCTTACGCTACGTAGCAACGAACAAGAATTCTGAATCATCAAATAAGGAGTCGGATCCTTCGCGCAATAACTAGTTAAATCAGGAGCTGAGTCAAGTAAGGCTCATCCCGATGGCTAATAAGCAAACCCAGTTTTCCAGACTTCCAAGTGTGCGAATTTTCCCTAAAACGTGGCGAAAACGAGGTTCGGGGCTGAGCGGCCATTGTCCCAAACAGGAATGGCAGCTTCTGGGTGGGGCGGAGTGGGGCGGGACTCCAGCCTTCCGAGGCCCGGCCATTTAGTCTCTAATTGCCCCTTTACGGTACCGTATCGGAGACCTCACGATCCGATGTTGCGGTACAGATCCTAATGCACCCTTTTCTACATAAATGACTCAGCTATGCTCGAGCATGAGCAGCTTAATGCACGATTTGGAGTTATAGATATGCAGTCTGAAGGTAGCTAGCTAGCTTATTTACAGACTCAGATAAGAGCGGCTCTGTGTCATGAACTCACTCCACAGATGATCGCTGCTGAGAGGGCTGAATATGTGGCACCTGTGGTCCTAAGTTGACAGCAGGCTATGTATCAACTATGTGGATATTCTTCACACATCCCTGTGCGCCTACCTTCATTGTAGAGCGCACCGACTCATCTCCAGACTCGAGTCCAAGCTCCGGACATTTCCAATCACCGCCCAACACGGTGAGATTCCTTACTTAAAATGCCCAATATATGAATGAATACGTAGGTGCTCCTCCCTACCTAATCTTTCCGAGCATCATCACTGGCGGGATTGGCCTCTTCGGGAACCGCGGGGTCCTGACTTTGCGCCCATCGGCTGTTGTATCACTCCGAATTCAATATAAAGTTATAAGTGCCAGCGGTAAGTTAAACCACGGCAGGATCAGCATGCAGTCCCGACAATGATAACAATGTGACTCATACGAGCTCATCATGTCTCATACACGCAGCTAGCAGGTCTAATTGGCAGACAAAAAATTGAGGCTAGTAACGCATCAGCATCGGTCTGCCTTCGGATGGTCAAGATCCCGTGCTGTCGGGCCTCCCCGGCGAGAACCAACCGCACATGACCACACTCACTATGTACTCTTAATTAGACTTCTCCAAGAAATTGAGTTTGGGGACCACTTCCGCGCACAGAGGCTCTTTCTGCAGGGTGGCATAGCGTCACTGGGCCCGTTGGCACCTTGTTGTTCCGTGTCATTATCGTGATCTTTGTTATTACATACTAAGATAGTCAAAGTGCTGAAAAGTATCTGCAAATCACCCGGACAGCTCCATTATTGCGCCATGCAGTCAGGATTCGGAAACAATACAGTTACAACCGTGAGTCCAAGAGCTTATGCCTCTTCTTCTGACTCCTCGTCGCTGCCGTCATCGATCGGTTCGACTAGAAGGTTCCCTCCTCGGCCGATCTTGTCCCGCACTGATCCCCCAGCTTCCACTTCGTAGACCACCCGCGGCATGGGTGAAACCAGCCGGAACCCATACTGGTGTTCGAAGCCCTCCGGCTTCACTGCTTCTGCAGCCTTTTCTGTTGGCTCCTTCAGGATATCGTAACATTCAACAAACGCGTAGAGCTCGTCAAGCGACGCGTCGGGCGCAAACTTGCGGATGACACGCTCGCCAGAAGGCAGCCGAATACTGATGCGAACAGCGTCCTTGACGTCCGGTCCAGGCTCCTCTGGAATGGTTTGAGCCCGCCATTGCTTCCATTGCTGAAGATCCTGTATGCGCTTCTCCTCGGCCGCTTGACGTTCAGCCGCCTCTTGTTCTTCCCTCTGTCGGGCCGCCTCGGCTTCCCGCCTCTGTCTCGCCCGCTCGCGGTCGATGGCCAGGGAACGCTCGTAGGCGGAGTCCTGCTGTTCACGGAGGCTGCGTGAAGCTTGCTGTTCTGCCCGGGTTGACCGGATGCGCTCGAGAGGCTCCTTGTGCTGCGAGATGGCCGATCGAAGTTTCTCCACAAATTCCGCAGGGGACGTTGTTCCCGATATCCTCGACACAACCGACATCGCATTCGAGGAAACGTTGGGAGTATGGACTAAAGCGGCTGCGAAGGGGAACTTGGTGCAGCGGAGGGAGTTGGCAACCTGATAAGCCTCAGAGTCTTGAACATTCCCTCCCCAGACAAGTAGGTTGTTTTGTGGGTCATTCACAAAGTCGGTCACTTCGCGAGACAGGAGTGTGTCTCGGACCCAGCCATTCGTATCATCATGCTCAGGGGCAAGAAGTACAACTAGGAGGAACTTGAGGTCCCGGTGGGCTTTCTCCAATGCCATGTTATATCCGTTCTCGAGGAAACTGATCGAGTTGGTGCCATATTCCTCCTCGAATTCCCGGATGAACCGGGCGGCCGTGTCTTTGGGACCCAAGGGCCGGCGACCGTTAGTATTTCTCCGGGAGCCTTGAAGAGCGGGATTCGCTGTCGTGTTAAAGAAGCGCGGAAGGAAGGGAAACAAGGCACCGAATAGGCGGAAGGAGCTGTAGAGTAGTCGATAGAGGAGGTTGAGCGGAGTAAACAGCAGAGCTAGTATGAAGGGCGGGCGATAGACCGACTGGTCTTCAGGCTGTGTATTTATCCGGGGTGCTGGCTCAGCAGCACGGGGAATCGGGGTAAATTGCGCAGCAATGTCATTATTCATGAGGTTTTGGGTCTGTCGGGCGGGTCGCGGAGGAGGAGAGTTGAGAGCAGCACGGGCTTCTTCGACGGGATCCGGCCCTTCGCCGTCAAAGAACTTGGAGATGGCAATCTGGAGGCAGTAAATGCTTAGTTCCCAAGGCATCTAGAGGCAGTATGTCGTCATCCAGGCTTACCTGCACGTTCCATTGTGAGCGGCGCAACAAAGGAATGGCTTCCGAATGTTCCTGACCGGTGACCGCAGTATACGTCTCGAGAGCGGACCTCTCGCTGTCGGAGAGTTGGGATATATCAAGCCCGGAGGTGGACATGGTCAATTGATAATCTCATCCATGAACAGAATGGCTGGGAGAGGAGCAGCGAGGCCAGGGAAACTGGCGTGAATGATGAGGTATAGATGAGCCGCGGGGAGTCGTGTGCGTCAGAATAGCTTAGTTATTAAGAATATAGAGGGGAAGCTCAGAAAAGAAAAAGTAGCCAGCTCCTAAAGAATGCTCAGGGCATGCAGAATACCGCCACAGATGCAAATCGGGCTGTACTTAAGGAAGATGGTAGGGAGGGGAAGTCGTGGGGAATGAACGATAGTACTAGCTGGCCTCAGAAGGACAGCTCCGTCATGGCCGGTGGGAGCCACGCTAGACGCGCGCTTGACGCACGAGTGGTCCGTGCACGGGACGGAGTTCGACGCACTCCCGTCCAGTTCCCCCCTCCCACTCCTCCCCCCCGCGCCGCCCTTGGTTCGGATGCTGCCTTGCGGTCTTACTGCCTTGTCACCATCCATGGCATGAGATCTTCGTCCGTTCCTGTCTCCGGACGTTTATTCTCAATTGTTTTGGCTGTCTCCACTGTCTGACGCTCGAAAGGGCGCCCAATCTCGCCATCCCAGCCGTCCTTGGCTGTTGCGGAACATCTACCCTGCCATCAGTGAAACATCGCCTCGACAACGTCTCCGAGGGCATCTCGGATTGTCGAGCTAGTCTACGGGTTGTCTCCATAGAGGAATGTGGTTTCCTCTCGATATCTTAGGTCGCCCGATATTTCTTGACTCAATGGACATACCTGTCCGTTGATCCGCGCCCAACTGTGGATAACGAACTTATCATGGCTACCACGGGAAAGTCTGCAACGCTGGAAGACGCCCGTCGTGGTACGGGGTCTCCGAAGATGAAGGGACGAGGTTAGTTGGACTATAATTCAAATGTCGGCTTCGGGCAACGGACTATGATTCAATGCTCCCGTCGGCCTTTGCTTCTTTCGGCGGTATCAGCTAACATAGTCGTCATCCTGACCTTACAGAGAACGCCAAAGATACGCTGTGTCGCAACGTGACCATATATGGCCGATGTCGCTACGAAGATAAAGGTGCTTAGCCATTCCTTGCCTATTGTTCCTCTTCATGCTCGCTAGGATCCGTCTAACCGTCCGATTGCTTGTGAAGGGTGCGCCTTCAATCACGACCCGCATAAAGTGAATTCAGGATATCAATCAGACAGGTTGGCATTTCCGGGAGAGGCGCGCAATGTTGGAGTCAGAGAGGAGGATGACTTACTCATTTCGCAGTAACAAGAAACGTCTGAACGTCGACTCCCCTAGTTTTACCCCATCCATATTGTCGTCGAATGGATCTTCGCCCACTTCCCAATCAGCAACCATGAAGAAAATGGCTACGATCTCGCCCAAGGCTGCGAGCGCAGCTCCCTTCCAACCTAGAAGTATATCATCACGTATGCCCTAACGGTTTCCGGGATGCGAAGCGGAATCTGACTACAATCAGGATCCAACTCCAGCACCCCTACTACTCGCCCGGGTACAATGACCCCCGATTGGTCTGTGGCAGAGGTACAAGAATTTGTACCTCAGGGATTTGATACTGCACATATAGTAAGGCTGCCAGATCGAGGTGTCACACGCAGGTTGACTGCTTCGCATGTCATTTGCTGTGGTGATCCTGCTCGAAGTTTACGTGCTTGCAATGCTGATTGGTTAGGGCTCCCTGCAAGGTAATGGGACTGCCGGTGTTCCCAGCACGAGCGCTTTCGACCCTTTTGTGACCGCCCCGAATCCCCTCTCCGCAGCAAACGCCGTCGGCCCGGTGCAGGCCAATCCTTTCTCGCATGACACTGCTGCAGCGTTGAACGGAGCAGCGTTCTTCGCCAACCAGTCTGGATTCCAGCAGCCAGTAAGCCACTTCTTATCTGTGTTACGGAAATTTTCCTAATCAAGCGTTAGGTCCAATATCACATGTATGCCCCGATTGGGCCTCACAGTCAGAATACGTTAGGCTATCAGCGAAACGTACACGACCTTTTCCTCCCTAATGACCTCCGGGAGGAAATGCAGAAGAAGGCAGCAGCCACGCTCCAGACACTGCCAAGTACGTTGCTGACATATGAGTGCGTTTTGTTGACGATGCTGACTTGATGTTAGATACTCAGCTCCCAGCTCAGGTCGATTACTTCCACTCTCTTGTCCCGCTCGATCTCAACCATCAGAAGAACGCTACCATTTTTGGCTTTCCCAGCTGGGTGTACAAAGCCCAGTCCAGTAAGGACGGAAACTTTTACGCTCTCCGGAGACTCGAGGGTACTTTAGTCCTTTCCATGCCATTATCAGGATACTAACTCGTACTCAGGTTTCCGGTTGACGAACGAAAAGGCCATCCGCTCCGTGCAAGCTTGGAAGCGTGTCTGCAACGGTAGTGTCGTGACAGTCCACGATGCTTTTACTAGCCGAAGCTTTCAGGACAGCTCCTTGATCTTTGTCACCGACTATCACCCATTGTCGAAGACGCTTGCTGAGCAACACCTTGGCGCCGGAAACCGATTCCAAGGTCGCCATAACACGCACATCCCGGAACAGGTTCTCTGGGGTTACATGACTCAGATTGCCAATGCTCTGAAAGCGATCCATGCCAGTCAACTGGCTGCCAGGATCATTGACCCAAGCAAGATCCTTTTGACTGGGCGAAACCGCATTCGTCTCAACGCCTGCGCCATAATGGATGTGGTTCAATTCGACACCCAGCGATCTCTGGCCGAACTGCAGCGGCAGGATTTGGTCAACTTTGGACAGCTCATCGTCACCCTGGGCGCCAACCAGCCCAATGTTATGCACAACCCTACCAAGGCCATGGAGCACTTCACACGCGCATACACTGCGCAGCTGAAGAACTCGGTCTTCTGGCTGCTGAACGGGCTCCAAAAGGACCAGGAAAGGAATATTGACATTTTTATCACCGGCATCTCATCGACACTAATGTCGACGTTCGACTCCGCCCTTCACCTCGACGACCAATTGACCTCCGACCTGAGTCGCGAACTCGAGAACGGCCGCCTCGTCCGGCTCATGACGAAGCTGAACTTCATCAACGAGCGACCCGAGTATGAGCACGACCGTCAATGGTCCGAAAACGGCGAGCGGTACTTCTTGAAGATCTTCCGCGATTATGTCTTCCACCAGGTTGACGCGCAGGGCGATCCAGTCGTCGACCTGGGCCATGTGATCATGTGCCTGAATAAATTGGACGCAGGCACCGACGAAAAAATCACCTTGATCAGCCGCGACGAGCAGAGTTGCTTCGTGGTCAGCTATAAGGAGCTGAAGAAAGCTCTGGAATCGTCATTCCAGGCGCTGCTGAAGCCTTCGGCCAGTAGGAGGCTGCATTGAGTAGTCTGGCAGGACTTGACACTATGCATCTGCTACCTACATATCTCCAATATGGTATGTTATGAGTGTCATCAACTCGCGCTGGCCTATTCTTAAATGGCAGATGGATGGATGGGAGGGTGGATATTTTGGATTGAAATCATGGTGGAGGGAATAAGTCTCCTATGTTCCAGCGAGGATCTGATATGTCTACATTGACCATTCTTACTGCCGATGATACTTATCCTTAACGCCTACTTCAGTATTGATGTGATGGCTGGACGATGGATCAAGGCAGGTTTATACAGCAGTGACGAAGAAGAATATTAAGACAGATACGCCATAGTTAGAAATGTATGAGATTGAAGTTCACTTGCAGCTTAGTTAAATATAGTATCATGGGTGTAGTGTAACAAGCACATTAACACCAAACACCAAAAGGAAAGAAAAAAAACACCCCGACCACCGTCCCTATCTACATACAACCAATAGATACAATGATATCAAACCTCATAATACTCCCCCTTCCCTCCTTCAAAACGTAACAAATCAATCATCCACCATGACCCAACCAACCCCCCACTCTCTCCCTCACCTCCTCCACCCCCATCAAATACCCACCCCCATCCCCCTCCTCCCTCGCATCACCCACATACTCCCCCACATTCAATCTCCTCGGCGGCACCAACACCCTTCCCCCACCTAAAACAAACATATTCCCCTCCGCAGTCAACAACTCCCCGGCCTTCAAAACACCCTGATACCCATTTACTCGGAGATATCGATACACGCCGTGACATTTCGCATCGATGAAGAGCCTCTCCGCTTTCCCTTCATCATCATCATCATCATCATCATCATCATCATCATCATCATCATCATCAATATGTGAATGTAAATGGTATCTGTGTAATAAACTCTCCATCTCTATATAAAACATGGATTTATCCCTCGATGAAAGGGGGGATATATCACCGTGTTTGGTATACAGCTGATCCGAGTAAAGCGTCTCGCCAACCACAATGTGGTATTTCATGATGGCGGAGAGGTATTTACTCCCCTCGGGGGAGAAGAGGAAGGTGAGGGCTTCGGGGGTGAATGTTGCCACGAAGGAGGGGTTGGGGGGGAGGAGGAGGGTTAATCCTCTTCTTTCTCCTTTTTCTTCTTGGTTGTCATTCGGTTTTGTTTGAGGGGATGAGGTGGATGGTTGTGGTTGTGTTTCGTCGTTAGATTGAAGGTGTAGGGCTTTGTTGGGGTTCTTGCTTCTGCTTCTGCTGGTGATGGTATTGGTATTTGTATCGGAGCTGGTGGTAAGTACCCTATCCAGACCAGTTTTGTACAGTGCTAGCGTAAAGGTGCTGAACTCGGAAGGAAGGGAGTTAAGTACGGTGAGGATAGAAGGCGGAGGCATGAGAACCGCGTCGATGTGGTATAGGATGCCATTGGAGGCGTGTTTATCCAGGGAGATGATGCGGCTGTGGAAGTTGAGCATCAGTTCGCGTGTTGTGATTGGACGGACGGTGATGCGTTGGGGGAGGGTACTATGTTCAGTACGGATATAGGTTGGAACGGTGGGTGATTGGAAGAGTTTGTCGATGGGATAGGAGCCCTTTACGGTGTGGTAGGTGAGGATGTGGTGGATGTGGTTGTGGGTTTCTTTATTATTGTTGGTATTATGTTCATGGTGGTATTGGTGGTGGAGTTTGCGGATGGCTTCGTCGGTGGGAGCGAAGAAGGTGAGGTTGGTCGAGGTAGTACTGTTGAGAAGGTTTGTAAGGTGATAATCGTTGCGGATGAAGTGGGCGAGGATGGAAGTATCCGGGTTGGAGAGGATGAGGCCGTAGAGGGTCTTATTGGATGCGGGGTGGCGGAGATATGGGGGTGGAGTGGGATGGCGGAAGGGCGGAGCGAGTTCGGAGACGTGCTGGGCGTAGAGATGGGGTGAATCACTGGGGTTGTAGTTGAGGTAGTTGTTCACGATGGTGGGCCAGATGTCGGTTGTGAGGTGGTCGAGGACTGTTGCGAGGGTGGTGGTTATGCCATTGATTAGGGCGGAATCTATGTTCTCGTCGGCGATGGTGATACTATCATCATCATCATCCTCGGGTAGGGGATTCTGGTAATAAGGGGAGACGAGGGCGGTGGAGAAGGGCAAGGCCACGAGGGCCCAAAGGGGGATTTTCATTTTAGATGGCCAGTTTATGGTGATGGAAAAGATATGAATGGGATCTGTTGCAGACAATGCTGCTCGTTGTGTTGCGTTGCAGGGATCAAGTTAATTTCTATCTAGACGAGGGCAGGCCAGCTGGGCCTAGACCCCTCTGCCGGGCTGAGCCTAATGCTCAGTAACATCATGAAGGAGATACAAATATTATTATGGTGAAACGCACTAACTTTAAAATTGCGGGTTACAGCATCATACATGGCAGCATATTGGAGGAATCGACAGGTTGTTCATGACGACAGAGGATGATGTCATGACCACACACAGAGCGGAAAGTAAGCTGATTGTAGGCAGTCAAGTGCCCGCCATTACTATGTAGTATATTCTGGTATTGTGCTATGCATGGCTTCATGCAGGTACAAGTCAACGCTCAGGGCGCACATAATACATTTCATCATCTGCCTTCGTAGGGTGTGTATAGTAAGATTCCGTCCACCGTCCGTGGTGGACGGCAACATCGAGATAGACGCAGACTCATCGACCACATCCATCGGGACGTGAGGCGGACGACTGCGGCAACCATTGTCGTCAATTGTGCGGGGCATGCACATGGCTGGTCACTTCAAGGGAACTCCGCATCAGGCACCAACAAACCGCCAAGTTGCTCTGATATCGGCCTCCAGAGCACGTGATTACTCTTCGGGTTGCACGAAGGGGTTGGCAATCTCCTCGCTGCCGTCGGCGGGCGAGATCAGGACGATGATGGTGCCACGGGCCACGACGAGACCCAGCGAGCGAGTGTTCTCATTGCCCTCGTCATCTGTGATGGTCAGTAGGGAGTAGTAGTGGGAAGATTGCAGGGAGCTTACCGCGCATGGATTCCTTGACATCGTCCAGGACCAGGTTCATGAGCTGGTCGTATCCCTTGAGTAGACCAACAACTGGACATGACTATTAGCAAAAGCATTGTAAAGTAACAGTAGGGTGGGTCTTACCCTCACGACCGCCATTGAACTTGACGCGCACCTCCTTGTCCATGTACTTGTTCAGGTCGAGGATGTTCTCCTTCTTGGGCTTCTCCTGCTGCTGCTGCTGAGCACCGCCACCAGCACCGCCACCTCTGTGGGCGCCACGACCGCCAGACCGGTCATAGCCTCCGCCGCGGCCGCGACCACCTCCACGGAACGAGCCTCTTTCGGACATGGCTTGGCTGGGATGGAGTGTTTAGGTTGGGAGGGGGGAAGCACTTAGTAGTAGATTATGTGTGAAAGGGTGGGTTTGGTCCAATTAGGAAGGGGAGTGGATTAGATAATGCGGTGTCGGGTAAAGAAAATGAGGGGAAGGAGGGGAAATGCAGAGAGATGAACCAGCTAGACTAGTGAATAGATGGGAACAACAAGGGAAATCGGAATGGACTGGCCGGCAGCTCCCTGGTTTGGCACACCGGTGTGGACGAAAATGCCAAATTGGGCCGGACGGGAATTTCACGGGGGGCGGAGGAAGTCAGTCAGTCAGTCAGTCAAAGCTGTTGGAAGGAAACTCTGACTATGAGGGATTTTCAGCCGTCGCAGCAATAGCAAAAAGCAGCAGTAGCAGCAGCAGCGCAGCAACAAGCAAAACAAGCGTGAATCACGAGGTTGAGCCAGTCACGGGATTTGTGGACGCTGGGAGGAGATCAGAACTCTCTTTTGAACTTCCTGGCAATTAATGACGGTAAGAATACACAGCATCTGTCATATTTCTCATTCTGACAGTACTTGACCACCGGCCCGGGTTAGCGCGTATCGTGGGGGGGGCTGGAACCCGGCCAGTGTCGGACACACGCGCCCATCACAGCCCGGCCTTTGCTGGTCCAGTTTGATGAAAGGCTTTTTAGGCAACCATCTTCATCCGATTGATCCTATGAAATGTCTCACACTGAGAAGAAGGGGAAGCTTCTCCATCAGCTATTATGCACATCCAAAAAATGAGTCGAGTATAAGAACTAATGGGAGGGTATGAAACCCGAAGCTCCCTAATCGACTGGCACCGGCTCAGCACGGGCGGAGCGCGACCCCCGTCCGAAAGGATGAGGTGGTCCAGGCCGGATTCCGAGCGGCCTCCAACTGGTGCACAATCACGAAACCCATGACGCCAGCCAAACCAATACCCATTGGATAAGTTCCGGAAGGAAACGGAGCACCAACATCAAAGCAACTTCCACCTGGCCGCCAAAAGACAACGTGTCAGATAGTCGTCCTCCTACTGCTCTACTTGTCTGTCCCTGGAGTCCGCCGCAAGGGGGATTGCAACCCCAGACACATACATACATACGCTTGGAATCGGAACCATGTCAAAGCTGATGATAAGGGGAGTAGGGGAGAGGGGAGAGGGGAGAGGGGAATTGTCGGAGATGTAACATCGGGGTCAGTTAGTTTCTTCGTATACTCGCTAGTTTCTGCCAGACATACATTCATTGTTGGTGTCTATTTACTCCAAACAAGGGCCCCAATAACCGGCCCTACTGTAAAGTTGTCGGTTCGATGCCCCGGCCTGGACTGCCTTGATAACGGGCGCATGGGCGGCGTATTGACGTATGGTTATGACCTGTTATGTATGTTAAATGACCAGCGGAAGAGCCCGGCGGGACTCCGCCCTACCTTAGGTAAGCGATAACCGGTCACTCGTCAATTCCTCTCGCTAGTTTGGCAGGAGAGGAGTGGAAGTTGGTTGTTGTATTATTAGCCATCATAAGTCAATCAAGAAACTACTCCAGTCTAGAGTCCATGGAAGGGGGGAGGGAATCCAATCTAGATAAACACTCGGATCACGCAGGAACTCAGCGGGGATACAAGACGGACAGACAGACAGACAGAAGAAAGACATCCCTATCGGCCAGGCGCGATCAGGCTACCAATTTGTTTTGCGGAAGATCGCCATCACCCACTTGCAGGCCTTTTAGCTCGGTCCACTCGGCATCTCCAGAAGGTAACTTACTTACTATCTTGTCCGTCAGTCACTCCCTCTCCCAGTCCTTTCATTAGTTCCCTATCAATCCCATCCCATCCTCTCGCCCGTTCCGCCATCCGCAGCGTCACCAGCATCCATTCGGCGGTATCATTGGCCATCACCTCCACCATATCGTCCCTGCAATCGATTAGTGTTGTTGTTGCTGCTGCTGCTGGTTGGGACATTCTTTTTTGTTGGTGTTGCTACAGCTAGTAGTACTTAGTTGTTAGTTGTTAGTAAATAGAAATAGATATCGTCCCATCCAGTCCTTATCCTGCGCCTTTTTTTAATCATTCATTACTTACTAGTTAAAGACTAACCTGGTCAACGGCTTCCCCCAACCCTCTTCCTCCCGGCCGTAACTCCGTCCGCCTTTGCCTGTCGGTTCGTCTTCCTCCTAACTTTCCTTCTCTTGCCTCTCTCTCCCCTCTCCCCCCCCAATCTTTTCCTCTTCCTCCCTCCCTCCTCCTTCTCCTCTCCTCCTCTCCGGTTCCTATCTTCTCTCCTCTCCATCCTTCTCTCTCTCTTTCTTCCTCTTCTCCTCTTCCTCCTCCCCTTCCCCTCCACTTCCCTTTCTTTCTCCCACTTCTTCCCTTCTCGACTCTTTCTTCTCTGGGTACTCTTCCTCCCCCACATTTTCTTCCCTTCCGACACTGGATCCTCCCCCCTCCCCCAATTTTCCCAATTTTCCCAATTTTTTTTTTTTTTTTTTTTTTTTTCCGTTGGGGTCGCCGATTACCTAACTCGAACGCAGCACGCGCTGCCCAGTGGCTGAACCTGAACCCGCACTCTGGAGCCTGATGCTCCGCCATCGGCAGCCCGTCTTTCGCCAGTATTCTCATTACTCATTTCCTCTATAAACCCTTTTTTCCTCTCTGGGTTCCTCCCCATTTATCCCTCCCCCCCCTCCCTGCCCCGTATTTTCCGCGGCTCTTCGCTTTGTCGCAATCCACCCGGATTTCCCCTACCTCACTTCCTCCTTGGAGTCGCCTACTACCTCCGGCATCACCATGGAGTCCAGAACCGCGACGGCTGAGCCGTCCAGTAAACGACCGCGCTCACCTTCCGGCGATTTCCCTCCTATCGCGTCCAAGGTTCCCAAAACCCATTCGAATCACCTGCAGATCAACTACCTCGCCCGCCAATACCCGGATAACCTTCCTCTCGTCTCCGTCGATGATACCATGCCCGCCATTGTGCATCTCATTGGCGAGTACGACGGCGTCTTACATCGTCACGAAAGCATCGCCGGGAACTTGGGCGCTTGTCCGCTGGGGCCCATCCTGATCAAGCGCTTCGAGCGCTTGTTCGATGGACCGCCTCGCGTGCTCAAGTCGCATGGCAAGGACTCCCCCAACGTGACCTGGCTGGATGTGGTCGAGTTTGCCAAGAACAAGCCCGAGCAGTTCAACCTGGAAAAATCGCGCAACGGGGTGCGAGTGTGTCAATTCTACACCAAGCAGTGTCGGGTGGAGATCAGCGAGGAGGATTTTGTGTTGATCGCCTCGGGGATGCCCCAGAAGATGATCCCCCCGCAGCCGATCATTGAGGATGAGGAGAAGGAATTGGGCGCATTGGAGATTCTGGAGAAGAACCTCCAGCAGATCATCCAGATGGCCGACCAGGGTATGTCTGACATGGATATCTTCTACAAGCTAAACTAACCATTGTTGCTAGTGTCTGCCCGCGCCCGACAACTGAATCACCGTCTGAAGAACCGCCGGACGGCAATCGTCACCCGTCGGGAGAACGACATGTCGCTCCACTCGCAGCGACAGCAGCGACAGCAGCAACAACAACGATCCATCAGCCCTGCGTGGCGCGATGCCAATGGCCATGCCCAGAATCCGAATGGTAGCACCCCTGCCAGCGCCCAGTCTCCCTCCACTGGTTTTGTTGCCGTGAATGCCGGCCGGCCCGGCGGCGGAGAAGCCACTGTGGAGGAGAATGCGCTGTCGTCGCAGTTTATGTTCTCGCATTCCAATACGGACAATGTTACTATCATTAACGGCACCTCTATCAAAGGCGCCTCGCCGACGACCCGCGCCGAGCTCATGAAGAAGTTCTTTACTACCCAGGATCGCCAGGCGCGCAGCTATGAAGAGGGCCCCGGCTCCAGTAGTCGGCAGTCGTCCCGGCCGCGGCCGCGAGCGTCGGATGCGGCGGACTACAACCTGTACACTCCGGCACCCGCTACGGTTGCCATTCCCAATACACCCTCCTCGCTTCTGCCACCGCCCAAGTCCCACCACCACGAAAAGGATGACGGCGGCCCGCACAAGATGGAGATGGTGGCGCGCATGGAAGAACTCTCACGGGGCGAGCGCATCCTGCCGCCCTGCGATCGGTGTCGCCGGCTACACATGGATTGTTTGAAGAACCTGACTGCCTGCATGGGGTGCACCAAGAAGCATGCCAAGTGTTCCTGGAAGGACGTCAAGGAGGACGAGCTGCGCGAGACACGGGTCGACCGTACGTCCCGGGAACGAGCGGAGGAGCCGCCTTCGTCCAAGGAGGCCTCTTCGACCCATCCACTACCTACTCCCGTGGCAGCACCACCGTCGACGGCAGCCCCGACACCGGTGTCTGGACCGATGTTGCCCGAGACGGAGCAGCGACCTCGTGAGCGCGAGGTGCCGTCCGAGTACAGCGTGCGCCGCGAGTCCGCGCCGACAGGAGGACCGGTTGCGGGGATGGCGCTAGCCAAGGAGACGTCACCGCGGCGGGCCATGAGCGAGATGCACGGGAGCAGCGGGATGAGCCATGAGCGACGGGTCAGCCTGCATCGGCACGCGGAGGCAGACGATGACGACCCGGATGCCAACCAGCGGCTGATGCAGGCAATTCTGGATACGGTGGACCACCACACGCGGGTGGCGGCGGCGGTGAAGGAGGGACATGAAGTGAGCAACGAGCGGGAGCGGGAGCGCGAGCAGGAACGAGAACGAGAGCGGGAGCGGAAGTTGGTGCGGGCATAGCTTGACGACCCGACTTTGTTTGGAATTATGGATTGGACATGGGTACTTGGACAGGGAGTTGTAATTAGGTTTTTGATTGAGCGAGTTAGCGGATATCCCGGTTTAAATTCTGGATGAATGATGGATTGGATGGATTGGATATTGGATATTGGATATTGGATATTGGATATTGGATATTGGATAGCATGGATGGGCATAGCATAATGTGACTGCATGCATACAGTGTACAGAACCAGGGAATAATTGTGTCGGAGTTTGTCATTCCCGCCGCGGCACCAACTGCCGATGGGCGATCCGCACCCCGCATACAGGCTGAACAGTCAACAGGCACTACTACTGAATACAATGACTATGTGCAAAGAGAAGAACTCAATACATGCACCCCACAGATCGTCCGCCAATCCCTCGATCCAATACACGCATATATCCCTCATAAATCCGACCAGCCCTTAAAAATGAACTCGGGAATGGCCATAGCCGACCCTCCTCGCTGAGTGATGCTTACGTAGCAGCGTATCCGAACCCACCCAACCAATAACCATCGCTCAATTCACACCCACCACCCACCACCCACCATCGGAAATGTGGGGTGTCCCCGCAGTCAACATATAGAAGAGTAACACCCCCCCACCAACCCATCTCCATACCCATTGCAATTGTGCCTCTTCCTCTTCCCAATTGCAACCTCACCACTTCCCTAAACAAACACATCAACAGAAGAAGAAGAAAACAGGGAGTGAAAAGACAAAATGGACCCCAGCAAAGTGAAAATCCCCCCAATGAAAGACCTAACGGTCGACAACATCACCGAGAACGTGATCCGAATCAACTCCCTCTGCGAAGACGAACGACTAAAATACATTCTCGAGCGACTCGTCACACACCTTCACGACTTCGCAAGAGAAACCCGTCTTAGCACGGATGAGTGGATGACCGGGTTGAGATTCCTCACGGAAGTAGGAAAGATTTGCTCGGATGTTAGACAGGTAATAATACCAATACCCTATCACGATTTCCTAGCTAGCTAGACAGCTACTAACAACACCAGGAATATATCCTACTATCAGATATCCTCGGCCTCTCCATCCTCGTCGACTCCATCGACCACCCCAAACCCCCCAACAGCACCGAAGGCACCGTGCTGGGCCCATTCCACACGCACGACGCCGAGCCCCTCACCCCGGGGGCCAGCATCAGCCACGATCCCGCCGGCGAGCCCCTCCTCGTCGTCTGCACGGTGAAGGATACCCACGGGAAGCCCGTCAAGGACGTGAAGATCGATATTTGGGAGACGGATTCGACGGGCCATTATGATGTGCAGTATCCTGGGAGAGATGGACCTGACGGTCGATGCATCATGACTTCTGATCAGGAAGGAGTGTTCTGGTTCAAGGCTATTACGCCCGTTCCGTACCCGATTCCGCATGATGGGCCGGTTGGGAAGTTGTTGAAGTTGTTGGGGAGACATCCGTATCGCCCGAGTCATATGCATTTTATGTTTGAGAAGGGGGGGTTTGATCATTTGATTACGTGAGTAGATGAATTTCCCCGGAGGGGAGGGGGGTATGGGTATGGGATTGGGACTGGGCTAACAATGTGTGGTGTAGGGCGCTGTATCTCCGTAATGACCCCTATGAGACTTCTGATGCCGTCTTCGGGGTCAAGGATTCGCTGGTCGTGGATATTGGTAAGGCTGGGCCGGAGTATGCGGCCAAGTATGGGGTTTCGGAGGATCATGCCCTGCTTACGTATGACTTTGTGTTGGTGAGTGATGAGGAGACGAGTGAGTTGAGGGCGAGGAATTCCAAGGAGGCGTTGGATAAGTTGGGGAGGAAGGTCAAGATTGTTAACGGGTTGCCGGTGCCGGAGTTGGATTGATTTTCTTTTTCCTTTCTTTGGTATGGTCTGGGTCATGTAATTGATAAGTGTCATGTGAATGTATTCTTTATTAGGTATATACATCATTCGTTAATGTGGGCATTGGTGTTGGCTTCGGCTTCGGCATTCACCATCTCTCCAAAATCACTTCCCTCCGCTGCTGCTCCGCCATCCTTCAGTCGGCGCAGTCCACTCTCATCTTCCACCCAGCCACCTAGCTTCTCCACTCCTGCGATATACTCCGTTCCAATCCGCAGGTTCAGCCCCGCGCTCAATGCCCGCTCGATCCGCACTTCGCGTCCCTCGGCAATCAGTACCCGGAACACATGTCCCAGGAACCCGCTCAGGAGGTCCACGCTCCACTCGTCTGGCACGACGCGCAGCACCTCGCCCACGTCGAACCACGCTGCAAATCGTCCCAGCAGGTCACTTGTCCGCTCGAGCCGCTCCGATGGATCCTGGATCTGCAGGAACTCGTCCAGCAGGTACCGGAAGAGCTCGGATTGCAGGGAGCGCTCGGCGAATTCAACTAAGGCTCCTGTCGTGCTGGTGCTGCGCGGGCCGCCGAAGAGGCAGTATCGCACCGCGGAGTCGTAGTCGCCCAAGCCGTGGGTGAGTAGGTGGAGTGCCTCGCGGTGTCGGCCTTGTAGGCCGTCGAGGATCACTGATTCTGATACCAGTTCGTTTTGGAAAGGCTCGATCCGCGCGAGCACCGCTGGGATGGAGTATGTTAGGTTGCGCGCGGGCAGGGAGGTAAAGTGCCCGCCGCTGCCCCCTCCGAGGAGTTGGAGCAGGCGGAGCCGGGATTGCCACCATGGCTCGGCGGGTGTATTTTCGGTGATGAAATTCATGTAAGTAGGTTTGGGCGGCTGCAGGGCGCGGTACGTAGAGTAGGACTCCGCGAGCGATGCACGCGCTTCTGGGGAGGACTCGAGCACGGAGAGCACGGTGTCCAGGTAGTAGGAGAGTAGGTCGTCCGCGTATTGGGTGTGCTGGACGTGTTAGCATGATTCAAATAAATGAGGATGGCGCTTACATTTCGAACGAAGACGAGATGCTCCAAATACACCTGCACCGCGTTTGGCGCGCGCTCTTTGAGCAAGCTGACCACATCCGTAGTCTCCAGCTTGACCCGGCTCGTGCCGTCTGAGAACACTTGAATACCCAGGTTGGGATTGCGCTGGGCCAGCCATGCTCCGTACTCCTCCACCAACTGTGCGTCCTTGATCTTGACCAAGTACCGTCGCATCTGCGCTTCGGTTCCACCCACAGTGACCTCACCACCGCGATCCTCCTCGCCATCGATAATCCGTCGCCAGGTTTTGAGGACATTCCCCGACATTCTATGGCTCTGATACAAGCGGCTGAGCACGAACAAGCGCCGGTAGCTTTCCAGCAGCGCCACTGCCCGGTCAAAGCTACCCTTCCAATTATCCACTAGACGGTTCAATTCCGCGCGAATAGAAGACTTTACGCGTTGTTCTGCTGACAACTGTGCATCTTGCTCCAGAAGCAGGTGCAGAAGAGCTGCATCGACACTGTCGAATACATAGTTTTCATCCGTGATACTGCCGTAACCCCTCTTCTGCTGCCAGGAGAATAGGAACCGCTTGATCATATCCAGAACTGCTGCGTCGGAAGCTCCGCTATTCTCTGTCTTGTCGAGCCGCTGCACGTAGGCTTCCGTGACCTCAGCAAGACCAGCATGAACCCAGATTCCCTGCGGGCCCTGGAGGACCTCGCGTCGCAAGAGGGGAACTAGCAGCAACACAATACGTGGATCTAGTTCTCCAACTATGAGGGCTCGCTCCGTGTCATCAATGATCGCATCGCTTCGGACATCCGGGTCCATGAAAATAAGGTCTGCGAAAAGAAGCAGGCTGGCTTTCTGCTTCACATAATTCAAACCCAAGAATTCTGATTCGGACTTGGGCTCCGTTGTCTGGACATGATGGATGATATCGGCAACTGCTTTCCGGAAGGCTTTGGAGTCGCCAGCGCCTGTCTCCTGAGCCGCCTGTAGAGCATCATTGAGCTGTGTGGTCAATGGATTTCTCACCACCCGCCATATCTGGTTGCCGTTCCACAATACCATGCTGCTTTGCGTCTGGCCTAATTCACGCGCAAACCTGGCTTCTTCGGCGTTCCTTTCCGCTTCCCAGCCACGCTCCTTTGAGCCTTCTGAGTCCGTCAATTCTTGAGCCTCAAAGAGCTCCTTTTCTTTTTGCAGATGTTCGATCGATGATTGCGTTCGTGGGTCGGCTGCCGGTACACGGGGCGACAACGGAGTTTTTAGACGAACCATACGTAGCAGATTCCCCAATTCAGATACCTCGAGCTTGCTTGGGCTGATTGTATGGCATAGACCAGCATGGGTAGTCTGCATGTCGTTGGCCGACGGTATTTCTACCCAGGTTTTGTGGTCCTCCGCCTCCCCGGGATCGACATCCCAGAGCTGCACTTCCAGGAACTTCCGTTTCTGGCCATCCTGTTCTGATTCTATAACCGCCAGAAGAAGCTCATCCTGCGTGTTCTCCGGTGATGGTATCATATGAGTTTCGTCGCCCTTGTCGATCACGATTGACTCGGGGTATTTGTGAAATGTTATTGTACCACGGACCACATCGCCATCTACATTAACAAACATGCCAACTCCGGGCTCAGTTGTATCGGTTCCTCTAACGAGCAAGAACTCCGACGAGGTCGGTGACAGCACATGAGGCTTCAGCTGTGTGGGCGGCTTGGGTATGGGTGGAAGGGGTTTTCGGTCATCGGGACTTGACTGGGAGTCGCGGGTCGAGTGGGTTGGAGATATCCTCGGAGAAGCACTTTCGGCTCGGTCTTTCGAGATCGATTGTCGCGGGGTCCCAGCAGGAGACAGCTCTGGCGTAACAGAGCTAGACCTGTCATGTGGCGAGGTATGAGTCTTTGGCTGCAGCATCCCGGCGAACGGATTCGGACCGGATCCTCTGTCATGCTGGCTCTCCAGCGGCGAGGTTGCGAAGGGTGACGACGGAGATCTGTCTCCGGCAGGACCCGAGTCGAATGCCTCGCTGGAAAATGAGACAGGAAAGAGCTGGATCTTCTGTTGGTTTTCCACGTCCAATAAAGAGTACGCATGTGTATCAGCAGCGCAGGCGATTATGCCTCTCCGCGCCGCCACCAGGCAGCCAGGAAACTCGATGTTCCTTATCCGTCGAGCATCATCGCCAATTCTGACCAACATCATCCGATTCTGGGCGGCGATCATGATAACGGGGTTATCCGACTCATCCGTTGCATTCAAATCCAGCCCACCGATCCAGCGACAGTTGTTGACCTTGGTGTTCCCGAAGGCCGGACTGAGCTCCGGCAACATGTAGAATGTAGCCGTTCCATTGCATAGCACACACGCCTTGTTCACCGTTGGCAGTAACACAATTTGCTGTATTCCCGGAAGCTTTGCTGACGGAGGCTGGGAGAAAGGGATCGGTAGTCTTGAGGCGAGGATGAATGATGGCTCGTTCGACTTGTCCGAGGGGTCCGGTGGAAGGCAGACGAAATGCAGGATCTCGGCGGCAGAGGTACCAATGTATAGATTATCATCTAGAAATCATCCAATTAGCTTGGCTCTCTCATTAACAATGCTGGACGCACTCCAATACTCGACGCAGGTGATATGGACATCCTCGTCATCATTGTCCGCATTCAAGGGCACCTGGTCGAAGAGGGACCGGAACACATAAGGTGCAGCTTTTGGAGGGCCAATCTTCCGCCTTTTGCGCGGGCTGATGCCCTCCTCTTCCGACACCATGATGAGGCCAGCTCGGTGTCTTAAGAGATGGTTCCTGACAAGATGGAGACGTGAGGGGAAGGAAGATCAGGACAGGAACTGGGAGGAGCTTCAGTCGGGCGAGGCTGGGCGCGGGTGGACCCGCCCGGGGTTATCTGCTGACTCAGGTGGAGTCCATTCTATGATTGCAGTTAGTTATCAGTCTATCACTTTAACTATAGTTATCTCTTGTGAAGAACTGCAATTGATAGTCAGTAATCTTCTACTTCATAAATACTGTCTGCTTGAACCAATTCTGTGTTCAGGTGCAAGTATAAGTATCGATCTGCGTATTGATAGTTCAGCCGTTTTGACTGCAATTGTGACAGCTTCAGCTGCTTCATCACCACTGACGAGGCAGACTTTAAGGTTGCAGGCAGCACATATGATACATCTCAAGCCACTGCTTACTCGGGGTCTCTTCAGCATATCCTTACCTGAAAAAGGCCCTATCTGAGACGAACGTGGCCAAGTTGCTATAAATAACGGGGCTGAACCACGATCGGATAGGAACCTACCGGCATCGATCCAGGAGAATCTCGTCTTGAAGTGTCAACTCACTAGAATCCTGACTATCAGTATCTTGTCTTGTCATAAAGAGGACACCTCTTCCTTGCATATACACGCCATCTCATCACGCGATTGGGCATCTCTGCTCATTGTTGTCTTCGGAAGATCATCGGCCCGGTCGGCGTGTCACTCCGCATTGCTGTAGTTTCACATTAACTGGCTTCATTTACTTGTCCCTCTCTGGATAGTCGTGGTGTTGCCGGTCCGGTCTTGGATGGGGGTGTTGCGCTGATTCTTGCTCCATTGAAGCGGATTATTCCCAAATCTCAACCATGGACGCTTTCGCCCTTACCGAAGGCATTGTCCCTGACAATAGCCAGGATGGTCACAACTCCGAGCCCGCCGCCGGCAAGTTACCGGAAGGAGCCAACAAGTTCCAGCGTGCCATTGCGGCCTGGCGAGGTTTGTCGCCTCGATCTTAGAATTATGGGTCGAAAAGTAGCCGGCAGCTGACAAGTCCCTTGATATAGGTATCGATCTCGCCAGTACGGTCGCAAAGCTAGACAGTACCGCATCTGACATCGTCGCTCAGCAGCGCGATGCACTCGTCCAGCGCAAAGATCTCGCCCAGAAGACAAAGGACTTCAGGAAGCTAGATGACTCTTCTAAGCTTGCCGAGTACAAGGGTCTTCTGAAAGGTTCGTGGTGGGCCAACCGCATTCGTCCGGCCGTCGCTGACATTTCACAGCTTACCAGGGGTTCATTGATCTTCTCACGAACCAGGGCAAGGCCTCCTCGTCCGCCTTCCTACAGCTCTATTCATCATTGTCCGAAGCGCCTGATCCCTACCCTCTCCTTGAAGCATCTATCGATTCCCTCGTCCATTCCGAAGAAACCGTCCCTAAACTGACCTCGGAACGTGATCGCCTGCAAGGCTCCGTCGACCGTCTCACCTCTCAGCTGGAGGATACGGAGAAGCGCCTTCAAGAAGAACGGACGGCCAGGAAGAAGCTAGAGGAGAACCAGGAATCTAAAATCAAGGAGGTCGAGGAGTCGTGGTCGGCGGTGCTGTCGGAGAAAACGAACAATTGGACGGCCAAGGAGAAGAGTCTGGAGGAGAAGGTGGAGAACCAGGAGCGTTTGGTGAAGGAGCTTAAGGCAAGCTATGAGGTGTCACAACGCTTGGACCAGGATGAAGAGGGCGGCGAGACCACTCACGGAGCTAGCGCTGCGGAACTCGAATTGGTTTCGACTGAGTTGGAGAAGACAGGCCTGAGGCTGGCGGAAGTCGAGGCGAGAAATGAGCAACTCAGGCTCGAGCTGGCTCAAGCCGTCTCCCACTCGCAATCGGGCCACGCAGCGTCCGTCGAAGATGACCCTGATTACCTGCGTCTTCAGTCAGAGAACTCGTCCCTTTTGCGCAAACTTGAAGCTGCACGATTTGACAAGGAGTCTGAGCGACACACCTGGGAGTCCAAGTACTCTCAGGCTGAGAGGCAGATCACAAATGTTACGGCTGAGAAGGAAGAATTGCGCTCAAAGTTGGAGAAGGTCGCTGACTATGAAGACATCCGTCGGGAACTGGAGATGATCAAGGTAATATCTCAATACCCTTCCATTCTGATTGGCTATCTGACAGTTCCAGTCCATTGAATTCTCGCCTGGTGATGACGATGATGCTGCCGATCTTACAGACGCTGCGAACGCCAACGGCGCGGCTACCAAGTCCCAGGATGGGACAAAGAACAAAAATAGCTTGGAGCAGCTCTTGCTCGCCAGGAATAAGAAGCTGACAGACGAGCTCACCATTCTACGAGTATCCCATCGCGACCTTCAGGGCCAGCTAGAGACTCTTCGTGAGGATCTCTCCACCACGAAGGAGGAGTTGGAAAAGTCGCAGAAGCTCTCTACCACATTGGAGAATGATCTTCTCCGTGTACAGGAGGAGGCTGCGAACACATTCCCGTCCTCGGCGATGTCTGTTGCTGGTACTTATACCTCCAAGTACCCACACTCGTCCCGCAAGGGCGCAGTGTCGCCCACCTCGTCCATCATCTCGGGCTTTGACCAGTCCATGGCTTCGGCCAACACGATGGACTCCATCCGTGTGGGAGAGCCAGTCGGGGGCGGCTCGGGTCTTTTGCCTATGATCCAAGCCCAGCGTGATCGTTTCAAGAAGAAGAACGCTGAGCTGGAGGAAGAGCTGTCGAAGCTGTACGGCACAGTGAAGTCCTTGAGGCAAGAGGTGGCTTCTCTACAAAAAGACAACCTCAGCCTGTATGAGAAGACACGCTATGTCTCAACATACAACCGTGGCCCAGGCGCATCATCGTCCGCCTCTGCTTACGCAAGCAGGCCCAATGCCTCGTCCATCCACCCATCAGCGGACACGCCGTCAGGGCTTTCCCTTGATCGTTATCAATCCGCGTATGAGGCTCAGATCTCACCATTTGCCGCCTTCCGGGGCCGTGAATCTACGCGTGCATACAAGCGCATGAGCCTACCGGAGCGAATCGTATTCTCCCTTACCCGGATCATTCTCGCTAACCGCACGAGCCGGAATCTTTTTGCGGGCTACTGCTTTGCTCTACACATCTTGATATTCGTCATGCTGTATATGATGAGTACCATGGAGATCGAGAAGC
Source organism: Aspergillus neoniger CBS 115656 (assembly GCF_003184625.1). NCBI lineage: Eukaryota > Fungi > Ascomycota > Eurotiomycetes > Eurotiales > Aspergillaceae > Aspergillus > Aspergillus neoniger. The sequence goes on from NW_020291129.1 coordinate 542,657, forward strand.
ATAGCAGCGCAAGCCTTGGTGCAGCCGCTGCAGCAGCGATGGCCGGCGGAGGCAGCGGTAGCGGTGGCTACACTGGCCAGCAGCTCCATGGAGACGATTGGCAGCAAGAAGGCTTCAACCACGCGGGTTGATTTTATGACTATCATTGTATTCTAGCCCGTTGGGAGCGACGAGTCATTCGAGGGCGTTTGTTGGTTGGCGGTTACGATCTGTGCTGATATTTTTCTATGTGAATATCCTATGTTCTATAATGCAAATACTTCTATATGATACTCAGACGCTTTGATCGATTAGAACCGTAGCTGCTACAGATGTAGCGATGCGCAGTACATGGGTACAATGAACGGAGGAACGACGGTTCCTACGGGTGGTACTGCTAATGAAGCTGCATATTACAGCGGTCCGAGCTTTGGGGAGGAAGAACTAAAATGTTAATAAAGAAGGTAGTAAGCATGTGGTTTCCTCATATTATTTATTTATTTATCTATCTATCTTTCTTGTTATGTCCTTTCTTCCTTTTCTCGCTATGGGGTGCAAAAAGAGAAAACCAAAAAATGAAACGGCCCGAGCCGCGGATCGAACGCGGGACCTCTCGCAGATATGCTTGGGTTTGTATCCCTAAGCGAGAATCATACCACTAGACCACCCGGGCGTTGCTTGTTAAAACACGGCTGATCTTTAAGGTCTATGAGTCTTGTTCAATGTCATCTTGTTTCCAGAGAGCAAGTAGCCGTATCGTGACATTCGTCATATAAGATCCATACAACTGGGGAGTAGGAAATGCTCTGTTTGCACATAATTGAGCTTTGGCATCCCCCGGGCTACAGTCACGAGCTAGAATGAGCGATGTACTTGAGTGTTGGGTGCTGTTACCACTTGTTGGTCAGGGGCAGGTTGGCTGAATATATTTTACGGGTACCGCTGCTCCTACTACTTGCTCTTCACCACTCAACCTCAGCCTGTCAACACTATCATCAATCAAGCGCAGAACTCCATCGCGGCACTTCAGACATAGCACTTATCGCCTCAGCTATATTGTGGATGTGTTGCCCCAAAATTCAATGATCGGCCCTCGTGCGAGTTTACTGGTTTACTCTCACCCAACAGCATGATTGGGACTAGTGTTACAACACGACAACAACTATACCTCGAGCGAAAAGAACCACGAAGTTACCAACCCCATTCTACACATACTGGGATATTCAAAGGTTTACAGCTATATTATATGCATAGTAGAGATGCGTCATTGGGCGTCCACCCAGAAATGGCCAAGCCTACGAAACGACCCAGCCAGACAACCTTCAATAAAATGAGATACTGCTAGGATGACAAGCGCGATGCGATGTACACGATGGCCACCTATACCAGTCCCCTTGTTCCAGACACAACAATAGGATCATACTAATGCTGACGGATTTTGCCCATCATGTCCCAATAGCCGCCCGAGCCATGAGCCAGACCGGTACCACACCGCGGCCGAACGAAATCCTCCTTGGAGCCAGAGGGCCAAATAGGGAGCTGACAAACCTCGTCTATCTTGCACTTGTTGCACTCCCTGAAGACCGCCCAATCCAAGTAGTGCTTTAGATGCTCAATAATTGCAATGCCCTCCTCATAAGTCTCTGCGCTCGCGCCAGCAACCAAACTCGAGCACAATCGCTCCGAGACCCGAGAAACTGCTTGAGCCGGAACAGTGGTAGTATCAGCGCCTGAGACCCAGAACTGCTTGGCACAACGCTCAATCTCTGCAGTCGAGTTGCGCGCATGCGCGTTGATAAATGGCTCGATAGCGAGGTGGAGCTCACGCCGAAGTTCATGGTGAGTGGAAATGGCTGGAGACAATGCCAGACTAATGCGGTATTGGTATCTGGTCATGATCATGTCGACGACGTTTTGCCAGTTGATACCGGGGGTTGTCGCGTCAGGTCCTCTGACTAGTCGGTCAATGTGTGCGCGTACAGGTCCCAGCTTTGCAGCATCGTCGACCACCCGGGGAAGGCCCTGCTCGTCAAAGTACATTGCGTCCGGGTATGCAAACATCGTGACAAAGTCGTCGTAGTTGATGGACACTCTGCCACCCCCAATGCCGTCGAACCGGGTAGCAAGTGCCCGGGCATAGCTGAGGTGGGATCCTCCGTCGCCATTGCGCGATGGGTAGGTGCTGAGGATGCTCACAACATCGAGGTTATCGGCGAAAGAGCAGAGAATGACCTCGAAGCCACCGACCATTCGAATGAATCCGTCAATACGATTGTCCCACTGATCGCGGGCCATGGCACACAGATATTCGGCACGCAGGTTGTCACCCTCTGCTGGGCTGCCATCGAAGAGGGATGCGTTTCGAAGGACAATATCCTGCATGTCGAGGGTACCCTTGAGAGATTTTGCAGCCGACTGTCCATCGAAGTAGACTAGACGTAGTTCACGCTTAGTGCGATAGGTGTGAAAATATCCCGTCTGTTCTTCAGCTGTAGGTTCGGTGGGCATGCAAGATGACTGTTCTTGATGCTCCTCAATGTCTGACTGACTCTGGTGGCCAGGCTTGTTATGGTGACCATCGTGAGATTTAGGAAGAGCTTGCGAGCTGAGACCTTCCACCACTACTCTGTGGGATTCCCCTTGATCAGTTAGGAAATACTGAACCATTGACTGCAATCTCTTCCATTGGCGAGTGAAAAGGCCTCGGTGAGCCGTGCTTTCAGTAGTCATGTCAACCTTGTGGTGTTTTGCGTGACCACGAGAATCTGCACGATACGGTTTCACATGTTCGCGGTGCCGGGTATGATCCTGAGTCCAGCCGCTGTTGTCCGAATCAGAGCCACATTGCTGGTGAACCGACTCTTTATGATGCTTATCGCGAGAACCTGCACGATATGGTTTCACATGTTCGCGGTGCCGAGCATGATCTTGCACCCAGCTGCCAGTTTCCGATTTGAATTCATGTGCATGTTTAACTGATCCTTTCCAATTCTTATCATGGCTTTTCTCCGTACTGCCCCGTTCCTCATCGTCAAGTGGCGGGTTGTTAGGCCTAGAGGGTTGTTGACGACTAATCCGACCAGGATGGGCAAAAGCCATGGCATGCTCCGGCTCAAAAGCCAGCCACTCAGTTCCGTTGATACGATATGCACTGGAAGTACCGTGGTAGAATTCCGTTCCTTCAGGTACCGTGGCAATGAAGACGGACATCCCATTGTGCTGCATGACGCTGCCAAACATCTTCATGGAGTTATGCAGAGCGTTGAAGATGTGGTTGGCATAAGTAGAGCCATCTGGCACAGCAATTCTTTCTTCGGCTGGGAATGGACTGGATGCCACCGTCCATGGCAATAACACCCAAGCTAGCCGCTTGGTATCGAGCTTCATGACTGTCGAATAGCCACCACCTGGATGCCTGAGGCAATATTTCAGGAAAGGAAACCCCCGTTGAAATAGAAGTCATGCCAAGCTCCTTATGAAGTAGATCAGATTTGGGTCTCTCAGTGACAGAAGCCCGAGATGACGTGGTCTCCACTTCACACAGCTGAGACTAGAGGCATGGAAGGGGAAATATGAACAAGCGCTTCGACATTAGAGTCACATGGAGGTAGTAGGAGTATTACCCGACCATAGGTTGGAACATGTCACTTGATGTCGCCATCACGGCACATACGACGGCCAACAGGCATACTGCCTGCGAATTAGCCGGGTGGTCCTTTCGGTCTCTCGCGGTCCCATCCAAAAATCGGGAAGCAGGATCGGGCCTCGGAGATAACGATATCAAGGGTACAATGCATCGGATGCCAACCTCAGTCGGTAGGATACATCAACCCGGGTATTATTGACCCACTCGGTCGCGGGGGACGTTGTTGGCTGAAATCGGAACGACCGGCAGCAATCCGTGGATGTAATGGCTCCCAATAAGGGTACTCAATGCTGACCGTGCATCGGAGTTGATGTTCCGGACCAATTCAAGCAGCTGATTTATCTTATCTGATCCAGGTGTCTCGTGGGTTGGCTCGCCAGTCCCACTCAGCCCTGAAGTACTATCATCCTGCGCTTGGCATCCCTTCCAATTCATCCAACCACATCTGACCGCATAGAGGATACCCCTGCAACCGATGCTGGTCCTTCCATATCTCGGTTGAGAAGTCTACGAGCTCACACCACTCTCACTGGCATTTTCCTTCTCCGTACGGCTGTGCAGCGCATGACGGATGCCCAGAATTCCATCCTTGACCCGTGTCTTGGATGCAATATAGGATGTCAATTGACATTGGCTGTAGAGATGAGGGGGTGCGAGATGGAGCTCCACGACGACTTCGTTTTCGGATTGCTCTTTCCGAGAATGAGCACTATATAGCGGCCTCAAAGCGACTTGGAACTGGATACCAGAGCACTTCGAACAAGTTCAATTCTCGCGTCCTCTCATCACCTTGACGAAGAAACAGGCCGTTTAAGGTGCTTATCGAGTTCATAACCTTGCAAGTCCTATTCAAGTAGTTGTTTGGCTCTTCCCTCAAGAGATATCTCCGAATCAGACCACACCGTATTCCCCAATGAAGTTAACTATCTCGCTTCTACTCCTCGGGGCTGTCTCGGCGGTCAATGGGTGAGTATCATCTAGTTGCCACAATTAACTCTGTGTCTATACTGACAGTGCTAAGCTTGAGTGAGTGCATCCTCAACTGCCAAGCCGAGGCTGCCGCAAGCGACTGCAGCACCAGCAACTAGTAAGTTGAATACAGGTACATCTGCTTCTTCGAGCAAGCATCTCATGATAATTCCACAGCAATCAGACCAGCTGTTACTGCAACAACGGCGACTTCCCCATCGATGTGCAATCTTGCCTGGAAAAGTAAGAACAAACCACGCTTAGTGTAGCCGTTTGCACATGCTAATATAGAGACAAGGAGCTGCTCGGATGATATCGGATCCTTCCACACCTATCGTGGCTCACAGTGCGGAGGATCTTCTGCTACAACCACCGCAACTGCAGCTGCCTCAACTTCAACCATAACCTTGAGTAGCTGCATCCTAGACTGCCAGTCTACAGCCGCCGACACTGTCGGTGGTGTCTGTTCGTCCAGCAACTAGTACGTACCCACATCTTCCTCCCCCC